>NC_142244.1:82093020-82394790 GCF_052056855.1 Sturnus vulgaris | reverse complement strand
GCTTTGAAAAGATTAAACTTTGATCCTGGTTGTGCTGTAGGAATTTATGTTAATCAGGTAGAAACAGTAATCTACTTTGGACCAGTTGTTCCTACCTTTACTGTAATATGTTATTATGCATTGTTCTTAATGGAAGTACCTCTGAAATATTAACCAGTTGAGCATGAGCAGTGGTAATATGTTGGCTGTGTATGCTTTATGTTTTGTTCCCATAAATCTGCTCTCATGAACAGCCAGAATTCTCAGTAAATCCTTTTCTAGTCACATACCCACATTTTCATCCAATAGAAAGAGGAAGCAGGAGAAGAGAGGGAAGGATGCTGTGTGACATGATGTGCATTCCGGTCTCATCCTGGTATGCTGTCAGCATACATTCAGGCACCATGTGGTTCCACAGTTTTGATGTGGCTCATATTTTTTACATCTTCCATTTAAAAGGTAAATATTATTCCTCTGATTTTTGAGCCTTCCAAATATGAATTTAGATGGAAAATCTGACTTGGCTGTGATTTTGGAGTTACAGCTCCATATTTCCACATATCTGTGGTGGGATTTGCTTCGTCAAGGAGAAGGTTTTGGATCTGTGCCTGTTTTAAAGTAACAAGACCACGTTGTGTCAACAGTCACAACCATGAACGTATGTTACTAAATGTCTTGTATTTATCTGCCAGAGAAAGAGACAAGGAACTACATAACAGAAGCATTGTACTTCAGAGGTGCTCTGTGGTGCTGTCTCCACAGAGGACCCAAAAGGTCTCAGATCTAATTTCAGTCCTACATGCCTACATTTTACTGCTTCATGTAGCATCTTTCTCTACACCCATGCCCCAGGCCTGTGTATTTCGTTAGTAGAACTGATTCAGTGTGGAGTTAAGGTTCATCAGAAACTCTTACCATTTCACTGATGGCTGGGAGTTGGTAGGCTCAGCTGTGCATATTTCTGGTGTAAAAACTGCCACATGCTCACCTCTTTGGGCCATAGCTCTTTCATTTGTCTCAGAGTCATGAGAGAAATTGGGGGTTTTTCCAAGCCTCCATGGAGATGAAATCTCAATTCCATTGTGCCAAGGCTCTCTTCTCTTTACTTTCTCATAGGAAGATCATTTTGTTGTCTGCCATATTCTTCTCACATAGACCATCTAGATAAAGCAACCTAATCTACCAGAGGTTCAAAATAACTTCAGTCCCTTTACAACCAAGTGTTACACACAGATGACATACAGAGAAGTAACAGCTTACATGTATTTTACAAATTGTGGATAATGATTTCTTGTTGCTATTAAGAAGCACATTTATTTCTACCTTTTAGTATCTGAACATAATCAGTCTTCAGTTTAGATTGCTAAGGACAAGAATCTTGCTCAGATTTTTAGAAGATTGAAATTTACAGGAAATGGATAATGCTCACTTTATTGTCACCTTTACAACTCTTTTGCTCCTGATAGTAACCAATAGAAAACAAGATGCAATTATACCACTTCTACCTATTCTCTTTTTCTCTTGTTCAATAAAACTACTTGTTTTTTAGGTAAGAATTTATACTGAAAGAAGTTGATGGAGGGACTTTTTCTGATATCAGTGTGGCACTTTAATATCTCAACTCATTGTGACTTAGAGCTTCAAAAATCTCTAACCTTTAAAGGAATTTTCGATCAGTGCGTTTTCTTTTGCAGAGATAACACCTAACAGACTTGTGCTCTGAAATGAACTTCAAGATACCTTATTGCTTTTAGGGGCTTTAAAGTCAGAATAGAATAGTTTTATTTTATAACCTAGATCACAACCTTCTCATCCATCCCAACTTGTTTGAGTTACACTTTGGTTATAATTTCATGTTTTTCTAGCATTTTTATATGGACTTGAACATTTTGTCTTCTGTTTGTATCACTTGTATACTTAACTGGGAATTGACAACTAGACACATTTCTAGCAGGTCAAACTTTCCTTGTAATTTTTATATTAATATCTATTTTAACAAAATTATTCTTGCTTTTAGTGTGAAAGAATTGTCTTTGAATAAGAAACTAGATAATTTTACTCACTATCTTTTGAATATGAGAGTCTCTTTTCCGTGTCCATTCAAACAGGATCCCAAAATATCCAATTGTCTTAAAATGTTCTTCTCCACTCTATATGTGTTTGAAATTTGTGCAGCCAGTACCAATTTATTTGATAAAGCAAGCTCCAGGTATCTTAGGAGTTTGTCATGAATATAGCTTTTACATTGAGGATGTTACCAAAAGTTGGAAAGCATAGTAATAAGTAGGAAAAAAAAAGAAAGCTGATATAGTATGTTCCCTTTCTTGTGGATCATCTCAACTTTACAATAGGCTTCTAGGATTTGAATAAATGGCTAATAAGTCACATCATTTTTTGCATGTTTTTGGACTTTCTCAGGTTTTACTACATATCACAGCTTGAGCAGCATGACAATGTCCCAGGGCATGTCTCTGCTGGGGCAAGTAAATTTTCTAGTTCTTCACTGAGTGGAGGCTCAGGGGCATGACTGGCATGAAAGATCTGTGCCCATTCCTTGTTTTTTTCAATTAGATAGTAGAACAGCATTTCTTTTTTTTTTTTTTTTAATTGTGAGTGACAGAGAATACATCATTGTATGCTCCTTGTTTTAATATATATACACAGAAAACAAGGAAACTAGATTTTTTAAAACTCTATTCAGAATCCATAACTGTGGGAACACCCTATCTGAGCTAAGTCATTCTGTTTTCAGCATTGCTGAGAAGTCTAAAGATGTGCTGTGCTTACATGCATGTACTGCTCAGGGTCAGAAGAAATTCAAATGGTGTAAAAAAAATCAGCATGTATATATGTGGTATTCTGCTTGTGCAGTAGTAGTATGCTTTACAATGTTACACTCTGCTCTTCAAATGACTCTTAACTAGGATAGGTTTTGCCTAAAATATCCAAATTCTTCTATTGAGAGTAAGAGCAGCCTTGAGTACAGCACTGTCCAATATGCTAAGGGAATTCAGCACCCAGAGTGGTGATGAGTTCTGATGAGAACTACCAATGGTGAGTATGAGTATAAACTATTTAAAAAATGCAACTATGTTAAATTTTAAGTCACCATTAAAGATAGCATAAGGGTCATATTTAACACAAGAAATAATACCTACAAAATGCAAAGTTTCAAAACGTGAAATGCATAGAGTATTTCAATGTCTTGTAGCACTTCTCTGGGTCTCAAGCAGCATTTAAGATGGCAAAATTTACTTTCTTCTCTGGTTTCTTGGTCATAACTACACTTTTACAGCTGAATTAGTTTGGAAACATTCATGAAGGTGTTTACTATAATAATTTTCAAGTAAAACAGGAAAGTTTGGCAAAGCTCATATAATAGAGACAGCTTTGTACATCAGGGAGTATCAGGCAGCTCTAAAAATAGAGACTACTACTAGTTCTGCCTAGAATAACATGCCTGAAAGAAGAATATACATTTACACAGCTGGCTTTACATGACCCTTGTTTACGCAATAAAACAAAAGGAAATTACCTCTTCTGAGGTTTTATTATTTTATCAGGCACTGATTAAATAATAATTAGTTCAAAGTATCATGAGTCATTTCTACGTATGCATACTTATCCTTTTTGAAAGAGCAATTGTCTCCCTGAGGTAATACAGAACATCACTGATCTGTGTGCTCTGGTCTAACAACCTCTCAGTTCAGTAGATCCAGTTTCAGGAGTTGCATAATCTTTTTTTGTTTTGGTCCCAAACGAGTGTCAGAGTAATGGCTCCTTCCTATGTGGAGGTGATCAAAGCTGAATTTGGTCAGAAGATGTCAGCTGAACATTTAAATTCTATTTAGATCAATGAGAAACTTGACATTTCTTTCACAGTGTTTCTCTAGGATTCCAGTTTTCCAGCACTTTGTTTCTTCTTGAAAGCTCTACCTCTGACTCTCATATTTCTTTTTCCCCCAAAAAAAGTCAGGTATTGATACGTCCGTGGGTGTCCCAATATTATTTTTTTTTTCTTCACAAAAACTATCCAGGAAGTCTCACAGACAGTGCATTTCATTTAATTCTTCCCTAGCAAGTTCATAATGGAATTTAATTGTGTTTCCCTTATCTGAAACCTTTCTGCTCCCTCGAGTAGTTTCCTCCTTCCTTCAATATATTAGAATGCTCCCTAGTATTGTTAAGATGTTAATCTCATTTATGTCCTCTTTTCTAATTATTCCATACCTGCCAAGCAATCTTCTAGCAACAGCATTACATAAAGACAAGACCTTTTTTAAAAAACATAGAACAAACCCAGATGTCAATCAAATATTGTTTTCCTGAGAAATCTTTCCTTATTTTTCAACTACCCTTTACAATATTGTGAAGGAGAAAAATGAAAAAATCTGTAAAGGTTTTAATTTAAAAAATAATAAAACCCCATGTAGTCTGAAACCTTTGATTGCTTGATAATTATTTTTATTTAGGCAATTTAATTTTTCTTAGCTATTGGATTGTTCAGTATAAAAAACCCCTTATTATTATGGGAAACTGAAAAACAGGGGAAAAGATTGGGATATATATATTTTGCTCCAAAAATAGAAAGAAAGTGAACTTCCTTTCAGTTTATCTGTGACTACATCTATGGTGGTCTTACATAGCTGTTCTGATCCTATTTATTTTTACAGATTCATCTCAGGTTCTACCACATCTCCAAAAATAAATTAGAAAGAAAACAAAGATTTGTACGTGTGAGGCTTTTCCAGCCAATGTGTCAGACTGGCAAAATGCCCTCTTTGAAGATAGAATAGAGCTGACATATAATTGTTGCCCTTACCTTTGTTGCTACTGACACTAGAGCCTGAACCCTCCTTGGAGACCTGAAAACAATTTTGCTGTGACACTCTGAGAAGTTACCACTGGTATTTTACAAATACTCTGAGGTCACTGATTTCAACCTATACAGAGCCAAGCAAACCTCTGGAGGGCATTGTGTTTTATGGGAAAAATGTTTCCATTGATTTTTAGATTAGCATTTTACTGCAACATAGAACAGATCAGTAGCCATGAAAGACAAAATTCACATTACAGTAGCAAGAAAAGCAACACAGTCCAAGATGTGTTTAAAATCAAAGCTTTTTTTCTTTTTTAATATTATTTTACAATTGATTTTCCAGAGTCACAGCAGGAATCTAAAGAATGAGGACTAATACTGTGTAATTATAGCAAATAAAAAATGTACCATGCTTCTTCTATGTGGCATTCAGTATTTCTTAAAGGTCTGAAAGATAAAAATCCTAATTTAGCATTTAATAACATTGTGATATGTAGAATCTTTTCTTCTTTTTTTTTTTATTTCTGCAAACATAAAATTTACAACTATTTTGCAAGAGTAAGCACCAAAGTTATATTCCTGATTAAATTTTAAAACATTGTCCAGATATCATACAAGTTTATTAAGTTAGATAGCCAATGGCAGGATTCTTTAAGGCAATGACCTCATAAAACGAGCTTGTTTTCAAATATATTCATTCTGAGACTGCCATTTATTCACAAAATAAGTCAGACATATGTTAATATTTGGGAAAGCAAACTAATATTTTAATGAATTACTGTTAATAATTTGACAGAGATTAAGGTGAAAAAGGTATGAGTGCTTTGTTCCTTACACCTGTAGAGCATCTTGTGTTATTATCTCTTCTTTTAGGCAGGGACTGAGCACAGTGTCACTGCACAAGTGTCCATCTCTTGACCTCCTTTCTTATGAAGAGAGGATGCGCAACACTCATTTGAGAATAGAGAACAGATGAGATATAAAATTGGTTAATTTTACAAGCTACTTCAAATGTGTGTGAAAAGATTTTTTCATTAGATAGAATCAGGATACTAAAGCCCAGATATAAGACTTCCCAAGGCATTCCCTATTATTAGATTATTGCTATTATTTTCCTGTTATTTCAATAAAAGCCTTTCCTTTGTACTACTGTGACAGATTTTTCTTTTTGAAGAAGGATTAAGAGTTGTCAGTCTAGGCACTAATGTGATATATCTTCAAAAAATCACAAGCATTTAATATCTGAAAAGTTGCCTTTCTTATAGTTTATTTATTTTAACATTATACCATGTCAAAATAGGAACTTCTATATTTATCATATTCAGCATGCATCAAGAATTACAACATAATGGAAGTGCTGAGACAATCTGGCAAGATAACCTTGAAGAGTATTTTATAATACAAAATTACTGCCACTAAGTAATACCTTTTAACAAGAGAGACTTGAACAGCAAGGACTTGCAAAAAAGGTAAAATTCAAAATATATTTTGAGATACATTGGAAAACCTTTCTTCTAAAGAAAGGTTTTTCCAATGTATCTCAATGTATAAAGAAAATTTTTTTAGTAAAGTCACTCCTTTTACTGCCTTTTATTTGTTTTATCCCTCATTTGGGCATTGAAAAAGAGAAGAGGAACATTAGCCCCCAACTAAACAAAGCTTCATGTTGTTATTGATAATTATTACCAGATCTTTTACCTAATTCAAATATTATGTATTACCAAATGCTTTTAATTGCACAGGAATCTTGATTTTTGACATAAGCTTTTTGCATGGAAAGAAGTCTACCCTCCAACTAAAGAAATAATGAAGATGAGACTAGTGAATGAAAAAAAGTGATTTTTTTCCCAGCGTTTATGAATTCATTGCAGTATGCAATTCCTTCAGATATAAGAAATTCCAAGAGATCAAGTATTATCAAGATTAACTATTAAAACATTAGACCTAAGTTTTATAGAATATTTTTACATACTCAGTACCATGGTAGTAGTTTCACACACAAAGAAGCAAAGAGGAAGGAAGGTCAAAGAAAATTCTGCAATGTATTTATCAAAATCTGGGAAAGGACTAAAGAACTTGGGAATCCTGGCCCATGGCCCAATAGTTATGACCACAAAATAAATACTGCACTCTAATATATCCCATCTAGCCAAAGTGTTTTAGTCTACATGACAGGGCTACCCAGACAGGATATTAATTCTAAAATTGATCCCAACTGTTTTTTTTAGGCAACTTTATATTAACCCTCCTGCAAGTCATGCAATGCACAATTTTCATCTTACATTTACTTTTCATCATGTGCACATTATTTCCTATTAAAACAGTTACGGTGCTATCTGATATGAGTTCTGGGAGGTTTCCGTAGTTCAGTGCTGCTGCCGATGGTGAGGACCCTTCTCTAAATAATCATCCTTAATCTCTTTAAATGAGAGGAGAGCGAGAGGAGGTGGTAATGGCAGGCTGTGAGCACAGCAGATGGGTAGAGGCTGTCAGTGCCAGGCTCTCAGTATCTCCCCACAGGGCAGCAGAGAACCCACTCCCACAGTTCTGTTGTCTTCACTGCCTACTGACCCCTTGCTGAAAGCCCAGTCCCCTATGGAAAATGAGTAATAAAAAATTGTGATGCTAAAATGAATTTGGTTCATCATTAATCCTCCATAATAAAATCAGAGGTGCACCTAGTGCTCTGCATATTGTAAGATTATTACTCACATATTTACTTTTTTTTGTTGAAGTGAGATGAAGAATCAAGTCCAAATTAATTAAGCTTCATGTAAGACTGGCATTGGTAGATACAGTTAATTTTCATCTTCTACCAAAGAGATTAGAGTTCATATCTCAAAGGTAATTGAAAGCCCATATTTGAAAGGAAATAATTCCCCTCAGTTCAGAAGCAGGATTTACTTAACCTACAATGAATGAAGGAGTGGTGCAGTGAATTTAGCTAATATAACAGCTTTATGCTCTTCAGATATTTTTCCACTGAAATTTCCCTCCTGCTTCCCGTGTTTGACATTTTAAGGAGTACATTTAGTTGAGTTTTTCAATGAGTCTCTATGGTAACAGTAAAAATGCCCAATCAAAATACTTTACCTCCTCTGCTTTCTTGCCTGTTCATCCAGCAGAAGCTGCAAAGCAGAGAAGTGAGAATCACTGGTCTTTTCAAGTGTAATGGGAGTGTATTACAAAATAGGAAGAAACTATCTGTAGATTTCAAGACTACTAATGATCACACTAACTAGAGAAAGAAGTAATCATTTTTCAAGTAGAAGCTTCAGTATCAAATAACTTCAGTTTTAAAATTAAATCTTTTCTTTTACATAAAACTCAATAATTGATATTTTGTTTTATATTAAATGGAAGAATTGTTCTTTCAGTTTTTCAGCCAATGCTGGGCTCCACTGTAGTACAGCAGCAGGTGCAATATATCCATAAAGTCTTTTTACTATAAGTAACCACAAAATGCCACTTTTCTGGCAAGTATATCTATTTTTCTGGAAAAGTAATAATCACTAACTCCATTTTTGCATTTGTAAAATAAAGACATTTGCTTACAGATTGCCTGAATTAAAAACAAAAAAAAAATGGAGGAAGGCAGAAAAGACACACGGGATTAAACCTTATTGTCAGAAACCATGGTAGCCCGCTGAAATCTATTGAGGGGATATTAGTGAGCAGATATTGTTGCAGCAAGAATAGCTTTTCCATATAGAGATACCAGAGGCTCAGCTGAGATCCCCTAAAATGTAACTGAGTCAGCGTGTTGCCATTTCCCCTGGAAACTGTTTAGCTGTATAAGATATATTTTAGGAGGCTATTCAGGGTGCCGTGGGACACCTCCCTCACCATTGTCAGAGCAGTGGCCCCGGGCTGGAGGCTGCCAGCGTTTGCCCGCCAAGAAAGCCCTCAGGGGCAGCATCCTTGCCAGCCCAGCATGGCAGGCTGGGAGCTGGACCACACCACAGGGCTGCTGCAAGGCCCTGCTTGTGTCGCCTGGTCACGGCAGCCTGCTCTGCACAAAGAGCCAGGCAGCACAGAGGCAGATCTATTTCACTGTTCTAATCAGCCTAGAGCAAACTCCAACGTGGTTATTCATAGCTTAACCTTTTGAAAATCATCCGTCATTAATAAAAAGTGGTGTGTTCATAAAAATGCACTCATAATTAATAGCCTTTTCAGCAATGCAGAAACAAACTGCAACATTTTAGTGTGATTAAGAAAACTTTTCTCTGGCATTTGGTACTCAGTGGACAGCTTCTCATTGGTTTCTAATGAGCCCTGGCCATTACGTTTCAATCAGCTGAGGATCTCCTTGGAAGTGGATAACTACAGTTTCTTAGGAGGTAAATAAATGAATTAACCATGAACAGATGCATTGTGTCTAAAACAGATTTAAGTCACTCATTTTGACTTTCTATTGTTTGCATCTTTTCAGGAACAACTGAGTGAGACAAAGGCAGGAAAGCCAACAAAGCCACACAAAAGATGAAATCTCAATTGCAGTGTTTGTGCTAGGTTTCTATTACCAAATAATTAGTGTTTGTCCGACTTTTAACCATCAAGGTAGCATGATCGAGTTTTGTTTAAAGGTAATGGTAAATGCAGCAAGAGAGAAATCACTCAGGGTATATTGCAAGTCCCAAGTAACTCCACAAGTGCAACACCAAAAATCGATAGAACACATAAAAAAGTAAAACATATTCAATTATTTATGTCTGAGAAACTGGAATTCTGCATGCATTTAAAACAAACCTTGAGATTTGCACAACATCATGACTTTTAGAAAAGCTCTCAGAGGGCTGAAACCAAAATTCAGCTGGAAATGAAAATATAAATTAGTGTTGTATATTTATTGCCATATGCTATTAAGCAAACTTCCCTGTCCAACCCTCCAGGCACCCCTCTGGCAGTCACACTTACCCACCTGTACCTGGACTGAGTGAAGCTCCTCCTCTACACACCCCACACCCAGTCACACCAGGTTTCCTCACCAGCTCGACCCCAGGTTTCCCACACCAGAGTCTTAGAGGTCAGGATGCTTAAAATAACTTAATCTTGCTGCAATAACAATAACAAAATGGCAGCTCGAGCTGGGTGCCTCCAAGGGGGGACCCCAAGCAAAGGCACCCATGAGTTTTTATACTCGCAGTCTAAGCAGGCAAAACTCTGGGGTCATCAGCTCCTGCCCCGTTCATCCACCTGGCTGGGCCACAAGTCCCGTGCCCTTTGTTAGCCAAAGGGTCGGCTCTTCACAGCCTCTTGCTCAGAGCTTTCTCCACCCAGAGCTCAATCTGCACCTGGCATTGCATCCTGCAAACCCAGGTGCCTGCCCTGAATGTATTCCTTAATAACAAACAGCGTCAAAGCTGACGAAAATTCCAAGCAGTGCAGTTTCATTGAAGAGAAGCTGTAGATGAACAGCTACACTTGGTTTTCAGAATTTTTATTAAAAAGAAAAAATGTGATGTTAAGCAGATAAGTGAAACATTTCTAAATACAGTAACAATTGATAAATTATATCACAACTGAAAAAGATTTCTGAATTCCAGTGAACTTGACCTATGATCATATTACATGTTATTCATGAGTTGTTACTATGGGACTGAATTTTTGACAAAAAAGTTTTATTGCAAATTCAGGATCTAAAAAGTGGCTAGTACATGTAGATCAAGACATAATGCAGTATGAGGAGGTAATGAAGGAGAAAATCAAAGGCATGTTTATAATACAGAACTACAAAGAATTGATGATTCTCATTAGCTTTCAGCAGTAAATTAACATGCAAATGATTATTAAGGCTTTCCAATGAAACCATGAATTTTTTTTCTTTGCTCTCTTACTTTAATTACCTCATGAAAGGAAATGTAATTCACAATCAAAATCAGTATAGTACATTTGTTGTATAAATGCTTCTCCACATTGTAGCTATTCAGATACAGAGAAGAGTGATGTAAAGTCCTTTGCCCTTCCATTCTAGTCTGACTTATTGTGTTTTCACCCCAGCCAGCAGCTCAGCCCCATGCAGCCCCTGCTCACTCTTCTTCACTGGAATGAGAGAATCAGAAGAGTAAAAGTGGGAAAACTCAGTGCATTGAGATAAAGACAGTCTAATAGGTAAAGCAAAAAGTGCAGTAACAAGTAAAGCAAAATAAGGGATTAATCCACTTCTCATGGGCTGGCAGGTGACCCCCAGGAAAGTTGGGGTCCATCATGTGCGACCTGGGAAAACAAACAACATCACTCCAAATTACCTTCCCCTTCTAGTCCAGTTTTTGTTGCTGAGAGCATCATACAGTCCGGGACATCCTGTGGTCAGTTGGGATCAGCTGTCCCAGCTCTGTCCCCTCCCAGTCCCTTTTGCCTCCCCAGCCTGCACTCTGACAGGGTGGGGTGGAGGCAGAAAAGGCCTCAACTCTGTACAAGTACTGTCCTGCAATAGCTAAAAGTTCCTTGTGTTATCAACACCACTTCTCTCACAAATCCAAAACACAGTCCCATATTAACTACTGTGAAGAAACTTAATCCCAGACAAAACCAGCAAAGTCTCTACCCCTTATGCCATACAATTTAAATCATTCAGATCTCACACTATCCAATTGGAAAACCATTCCTGCCGATCTTTTTCCATACACCTTGCCACCCATGACCACACTACATTGGGTCATATACCTGTGTGATTCTCCTGAAAGAATGTGATAAGCTTTGGAAAAGTCAGGAATAGATTTTTGAGACACATCAGTGTGAGTATTCTGATTACTCAAGTATGTTCAAAGTACTGGAGAGTCATTCCAAAAAAGGCAGAAGAAGACAACTACTTCACAGAAAAAGGGAAGGTATTATTCTTTGTTTTCTCCACACATTGGCTCTTGGAGTAGATGAGGGAAAATTATGATTTTTTTTGGTTTTCTTTTCCTATAGTGTAGCCGTGGAAAGGGCTTTTAACCCTTTAAGTGCAGTGGAAATAAGATGCACAGCTACATGGTCGTCTTTCATGACAGGAAGAAAGAGACAAATTCATTCAGAAACACACTTGGTTTTATAGCATGACTCGCAATTCCAAGAATAGAGAAAAGGTGATTGGTTCAGAGAGAAGACACCCCATTCCCAGGGCCTGGTCACACACCACAACAGGTGTTCTATCTTTGTTATTAATTCCTTTTTATTTTGACCAAATTATCACCCTGGGAGAAATTCTCTCTAGCCTTGAGCTGGACCAGCTTATCAGCTAGGAACAGAGCTGAAAAGCTCCAGCCTGGAATATTTTTCAGGCTGTCATTTTCTTACTTTCTCAATATGTGTCCCTACACTACAGCACTTGGACATCAGCACTGCAGATAACAAATATCAAATATATTAAAGATCCCAAGATTCTCAGAAATGCTTTGAGATGTTCTTTCTACCTAAACAGAGGAAATATGCATAGAGGGCTAAATATGGCTAGTCATTTTTACATGAAAAAAAAAATAGTAACCCCAAGACCTCTATTCCAATACCTCTACTAGTATTCTGTGCCCTGACATGAAAATAGCAAAAATAAGTGAGATACTTCTCACAAAGAACACTTGTGAAGGCATATATTTACTTTGTATCATACTGATGACAACCAATCTGAAAATCAATGTCATACCATTTAAAATTAAAATTCTCTTAGCCGTGTGCCATTTGTTAAGCTATGTATCTTAAGAACCTACCTGAGAAATAAAATATATTTGTTCTCATAAATGAAGATTAAAAGTAATAATTTCCTCTACAACCAGATTCAAAATTCAGTCTTTGAGTCACTTTAACTCAAGGTTAAATATGCTTTGGAATACAAGACAATGGATCACTCTTTATTTCATGTTGGTAGAGTACTGCTCCTGTGGTCTTGAAGAAAAAATTGAACACAGACTTGCTTTGACAGGTTTTGACAGGAACAGAGACATAGAAAGTGCATGAAGTTTGGGGGTTTTGTTGTTGTTGCTTTTAAATTGCCAGTGTTCACAGCCTTCCCAAGTCAATCTGTCTCTTAAATTCTCAGCTTGTGCCATAGATGAGGTCAAGCACCAAGTGGAGGCATTCATAACCTTCTAAATTAAATGACTGTCTCGGCAAGAGATCCCACTCCTTTAGCAGCATGCAGTTAAGGGATTTCTAGAGCATTACTTCAGTAGACAAGGAAAGTCTAGGAATCAACTCAATAGCTGAATCCTATGGAAATGGCAGTTTCAGCAATAAGCCATATGGATCACAAATGAGGTAAGTAAACTCAGAAAATCCTTTCAAGGCAAGTATTTCCCTCAGCACTCTCCTACACATTCTGAAACTGAGATTAGTGAAATGGTGTATTTTACTGAATCCCTAGAGTGTCATAATTTAATAGTATTTCACAGCTACAGTACATCATCACATTACATTACACTCTCCCTGTCACCATACAAACTACAATACCATGAAGTGATAACACAGTGTAATGAGACATACAATACAGCGTAATGTGATATACAAGAAAGTCAATGCAGCATATCTCAAAAATTACCTCCATTTAAAGGGAAACTTAATACATATTTCATATAAATGTACAGATCATTCATTTTCTCCATTTTTTGGATGTGTTTAATCACTGTGCATCTTGATATTTCCACTGAGAAATTCAATATTATAGTCAGAAGCAATCATATTTTACTAAGAAAGCTGAAATCATAAAACGGAAACCATTTATCTATGCAACTTTCTGAAAGGACTTTAAAAGTCTTTGAAAAAAAAGCTTTAACAAGAAAAGAGCTCTCTTATAGGATCCTCCTGTCTCTGAGAGGTTATATTCATGGCAATTAACATTGTCTACAGAACTGAAAATCAGGTTGGTTGGTGCTGGCTTCCTCCACACTTATGTGCACACTGATATCTTTATACCTTGGCTATTCCATGAGAACATTCACAGATAGATAGCTAATATTTCCTAACTACTGTTGAGATGTGAGTTAGGGAATTTCTGCCTTTGCAACAGGAAGAAATGGTCAAAGACTGTAATTAAACCTCTCAAGAAAAAGGTAACAGGGACAAACTTACTTGCAGATGGGTTTAAGTACACATTATAAGTCTCTCCAAAGAAAAACATTTGAGTATAACCTAATTAGAGGAACATTATACTAACATTACATTTATATGGAAGAACAGTTATCACTTAAAAAGAAGCCTAGATGAGAACCCACATGAAAATCTCCCCAGTAGATGGGTAAAGTACCTGCTTTTTTTAAAATCAAGATTAATACTTTGTATTTTCAGTTCTTTAAATCTCTAGTGAGATTGCCCAGCTAGCCTAAAGAAGCTAATTTTCTCTAACATCCCTCTGCATTTATCTGGAGCTGTGTCAATCTGCAGGCATACCCTCTTCCAGTTTACAAAGCTAGATGTTTTTCAGCTTCTGTCTGCTGAGAAAGGAAGATATAAAGAGCAAATAGGAGAGAAAACTATGTACCAATGCACCCCACAGCCATCTCCCACTTTTACACATGTGAATACGTCTTTCAGCATGTTTCAGTAAGAATTGTAGGGTCACTGATGGGACAGCAGGAAATGGAATTTAGCCTAGGAAACCTTTCTGTGTCTGTCAAAAAAGATAATTTAACATTAATATTATAATACAGGTTAAGTTAGAATATATTTCAGGGAAAAAAATAACAAATATGCATCCAGTCTTCAACCACTGTAAAATAAATATTCAGTGTCCTTGAAAACACAAAGTAATCTTTTCGTAACATTTTCACATTTTAACTCATTCTTTTAACAGGTCTTAAGTATATGTCTTATTAATTTGCAATCATGACATGATTTTCTAATTCTTATTGTTCTACAGAACTTGTGTAAGTAGCAGTAAATTTGAACCACATTTTCTGAACTTGCTGAGATGTATTAATTTAAGATTATTACTGTCAAAAGTGAAATATTCTCCTAAACATGCTGCTTCACATCACAAAGCTTCACAATTGAACTGGCATTCCATTATATCAAACTAGCAAAGTTATCTGCCATTTAAATAATCAGTAATAATGCCTATTTCTATGGAATGTAAAGATGCCTATTCTCAATAAGAACAACCTCACAACACTCGTCCCACCCCAGAAAATTCAGTGTTTACAATCGGCATTATCTTCTTTACTAATAATTTTTCAAAAGCCTGAAAGATGATGCTTTTTCAAAAAATCTATATGCAGAAAATATTTTGATCAATTTGTTTATAGTTATTAGTGGGATGGATGGTTTTACTGATTTTTTTTCCTTTTTCCTTTATAGAATTAAAGTTGGTAGCTTACTTAAATATAATCATTTGCATATTCAGACATTCACATTAAAATATATTGAGATGGACAATTACATTAAACAAAATTCATCCAGAGGCTTGTGCTGCTCCAGGACTCACTCACATGATGCAGATTTCACAGATAATGGTGTGTTATTCTAAAAGAGAGGTCCTCTAAGACTTCATTCAACACCAGATTTGAAGATAAGAAAATTACAAATATAGAATTATTTAAACTAAAATTTCCGCAAGTTTATACTGCCAATTATTCAAACAAAACTGTAGAGATATGCAGGATGGAAGCTAAACCTACAGTGAAAACACTAGTGTAGTTTCCATTTCAGTTAATCACAAGTAATCAGCATCTTAGTGATATTTTTGCTACCATGGTATAGAAGAGTCCCTTTTCAGAACCTGAAATCCACTGTCTACGTCTTCTTAGTTATCCTAGATGAAAAGGCTGTACATCTTTCCCTACTCTGGCAAGACCTCTAAAACCCTCTTGAAACAGAAAAAGGGGTTTTTTAGCTTTAGCTCTCCTTTATCTCTCACACAGGATTAATCCTCAGAGATGAGTGTGGCCAAAGGCACAAGATAGAAAGCATAGTTATTACTTTGGCAGGTTGTTAAAGTCTTTTATTTGGAATCTAACATTGTCTTTGTTGTTACAAGGAAAACTGTTCAACATTCTTGTAGTATTTGTTCCATTCCAGTTCCTGGCATAGAGCCCTTTTGTAAGCACTTCAGAGGCCAGTGTCTGTGCTTAAAAAGGCCATTTTATGTTTGTAGTAAGATCTTTCTGCCTAGAGTCATGCTAAGAAGAGGAATGAGATATGCTGCAAAATTCTAACAGTGATGTCTGTTTCCATTCTTCTCTGTACCCATGCAGTTGTGAGGGCTTTGCTCTACATATTCATCTCCTCTGCAGAAACTCTCAGAATATTTCCCCAAACAACCTGAGACACTTGACAGCTATATGGTAGAGCCAAGATACTGAAGCAGAGAAAAAGAGGTGAGGCATAAGACTGTGCAAAAATATAATTAAATGAATAATAGTACATCCTCTTCTTCTATAGTGGCAAAATTCCCCCTGAAGCTTTTAGATCTGTATTTTTTCCAGCTTGTTCCATTTTGACCAACTTTTTGAATATTAACTTCATACTTTTTTTCAGACTTATAGTTTTCGTTCTACATCATGTTAACAGAGTAAGAAGTCATGAATTGTTTTTACTGTGTATGTTCAAGTCCTGGAATATAATATTAAAATAACATGAACAATCAAAAAGCAATCAGGTGAATTATTCCTTGGGTTACACAAAGTTTTTCTTATCCATTCAGTACAGGATCTCAGTCCCTACTTTTAAATTAATACAGTTTCATTAACTTCTCTTAACTGTGCTCCTTTTCTTGCATGTCCTAAAAACCTCCTGACAATGTGCAAACAGAAATCTTAATTTACAAAAGAAATCTTAATTTATAAACCATTATTTATATCCAGAGCTTATATAAAACAAATATATTCTTTTGTAAGCTGCAGAGTCTTTTATCAGGGTGAATGACAGCAGATTTGAAAAGAGCAGAACATATCTTTGTTTGCCTGTCCATAGCTGAAGTAATGGCATAGAGCAGTAAACCAACGTCTCTTAAGGCACCAAATAAATTTTCTTTCAGGATTAATGGTCCACTGCTAGTGTGAAGGAGATTAAAACTAGAAGCAAAGAGACAAGAGAGTCCAGGGCTGCCCCACGGTTCATTTCTATGGAATTTGTTAGGGAGCAGAGCCAAGAAGTCAAGCATTTGGGTAAACAGTTCAACGTGAAATTGCTTACTGAATGCTATCAGATGTTATGGTCAAATACATCTGCTGCACAGTTAGGATACAGAGTGATTTAGCACTGAAATCACTGGGATTCCCTGTGCTGCTACCAGCTGAAAGGCTGGCAGCCATAAGGTTGCCAGTCACCGAGTGTCACTTCATTTAGATCACATTGGCATCCAGACAGTGGCAAGCACCCCAAAAGTGAATATATTGCTACGAGAAAGTCAGTATTTTACAATAACTGTAGGAATTCTGAAGCACTTATTTAAAAGACTACTTAGGGCAAATAATTTACTATTTTATACATATGTATACTGCTGCTCATTGCCACGGATACCAAAAATCAGAGTAATCCTGTGAAGCTCTTAATTTTAGACACGGACTTTTACAAAGCAAACTGCCAATATTTGGTTTAACTAGCAAAACTAAGCTTTTAGAGACCTCCTTGACTCTCCTAGAACAATTATTTATTGTACATGGTTCATTTGTCTCTCTCTTTTTAATTTTCTTGAAACAACATTTCATTAGGTTTTTTGCCCTGAAATGTGCCACCAGGCTGTCAAATCAAACTACCCTATTTTCTTTGGAAATATCAGTCTTGCAAAGAACTATCCTTCTGAAAAATAAGAACAAGTTGAGCCAACAAAATGAAAAGTAAGGAATGCTCCGATTTTTTACACTGTCCTTGTAGCATATAAAACCCCAACAGAACTTAAATTTCCATATTCTTTCTATGCTTTTCATGTATGAAAACAGAGAAGCATTCAACTAAACACAAACTCATAAATTACATAAATACTCCCTTTATCATCACTGTTTGTCTTTGGAAGTACAGATATCCCTAGACTTGGCAAAAATGAGACTGATACTCAGCATTCATTTAATACAAACATTACCTGATCATATGACTATGGAAATTTACCTACATCGAATTGTCCTTATTTATGTAACTTCTCTTTCATGCTATGGATGGGCTGCGTCTCCAACTTATTCTTCTCATACTTATCAATCTGATTTTTTTTTTTTTTTTTTTTTTTTTTTGTTTGTTAAGAATTGGTGGTTTTTTTCCTATTTGGGAAAAAAAAAAGAAAAAATTTTTAAAAGTCTTCAAAAAAGACACAAATCTATCAAGCAAAATTTGAATTCTATCCCATAGACATATAACTCCCACCTGGCACTGTAATTTTGTATTCATCTCAAGATACATTTCAGTAGCTATTCCTGTAGCTGCAGTACATACGAGGTAAAAGGCAGCAATAAGCTTTGTTTTCATTAAAGTTCTGCAGTTTGTGAGAGGGGGCATTCATTTTGAACAGAGAAGGAAGCATTTCTCAGCAACTAATAATGGTAGCTTACAAGTCTGATTATGTCAGTACTGGCTCCTAGAAAAGACCAACCGATATAATTGATCTTGTAACATTTAAAGGCTCTTCACTTCAAGAGTATTTTATTGCTGCCTGGCTACAATTATGTTGACCAGAAGTGAGGCCAGCTCTGGGGTTCAGAACTCAGAGGAAAATCAGTTCAGCATGTAACCACTTCACTCCTAATGGCAGAAGTTGCATGGGAAATTAATTTTCAGGATCACATTAAGTCAGACTGAAGAACTATTGTGGGATTCACTTGGATAAAATTGCTCTAGCTGCTGGAAAGATGAGTGTCAGTAATGATATTTATTAAACAAAATGAATAACGTTTGGAAGCCATGGAAACCAGAGAACTAAAATTGGGTACATGCACTAAGTGCAAGGGGTCACCAAGAGCTTTTAAGATAATCAAAGGACTTCAAGTACAATTGTAGATTAGATAAATTCCTAATAATTTTTATCCACCCTCTATCTTATAGAAGATAACAAAGTAAAATTAACAGAAAATACCAGAATTTATAATAAAGGAAATGAATGTCCAGCTCTGCTATAGAAGAATATTTTCATCCTTTGAATATCAGCCTCAGTTAAGTTTCTGTTTTTTATGATTCAAAGACCAATTCTTTACCTAGATCAACTTCAAAACAGAAAAAAATGAAGGGGTGGGGGGGTGGTGGGACACCCAGGAAAAGATCCTAGCTAGCATTACACTTTGTGAAAAATGCATAGAAAGCTGTACAGATGTTGTCCATAAAAGTGTTAACCGTAAAAATAAAACAGAATATTTTTGACAGAAATTAAATTAGAAAAGGCAGTGGATTTAAAAACATTTAAAGACACATGACTCTCTTATTTTGCTTTTCTCTGGAAGACTACTGTACTCTAAATCTTCCAAAAGCTCACATCAGTGTTTACCTTTATTATTAGTTCAGTTGACTAGTTGAACTATTTACGTTGTGCAAAGTTAAGATTTTAAGACTACAAATGAGAGAGGTAGAAGAAGAATGAGATATAGAAAAGCCCACTTTTTTTTGTTTTCTAAAGGGCCAACAGAGACCACTGCATTTGAAATGCAGCAGAAGAATTTTATCTGGAATTTTGCTTAAGTAATTATTTAATAAAAGAAAAAAAAATACTAGACCACTATAGTTACCACAAAAATTCTACAATACACTTCCTATCTCTCATACAATGCAAAAGAAATAAATGAAAAATGCATTCATGCAGTTTCTTTTTTTTTTTTTTAAGTAATGGTCCAGTTGTTCAGAAAATCTTAACTTGGAAATGAGATCTCAGTTCTTTCACAGAGCATTTTGCATTGCTTTATGGACAATACAGCACTTACTACACTCTAACTACTGTTTCATTAGTCATAATATCTGTAGGAATAATGGTATCAGGTACTTTGCCTTAAAAATATGTGTTTAAACACAACTATACAACTAAAAAAATAGGAATTTTAAAGTTTTTTACAGCAATTAGTTTCTGCAGATTTACTCTGTCACAAAGGAGCAAAAAAGATAATGTTACTTCCAGCAGGAGCACTCAAATTTAAAACACCATCTTATTGTGTTTCATTTAAAGCCATATTACATTATAAGGTGCAAATACAGCGAGAGTTAATCAAGCATACCGAGTATCTAAAGCAGCTGACAGCTTTCTAAGATAATACAAGTGGTTCATTTTACCCATTAGTGGGAACATCATAAGGGTGAAAATGTCCTTTAATACTCAACTTCTATAAATAGGCCATCTGTTTTCTATTAGCTCGATATGATGATGTACTGAAATAAAGCCATACTCCTGTCTTTGATAACAGTAACATCCTTTACCATACTTGGAATTACTTAGTTAGTTCATCTTTAAAAACTCAGAGCCACTGACGTCATTTATGTGGCATATTTCCTGCTCGGGAACACCTGCATTGTGCAACATATCCATATATTACCGCACTGTAAACACTTCTGTCCTGAACTGATTCAAAAATTTTTGTATATGTGAGCATGCTGGTGGGGAAGAAAACAGCACCTTCAACTGAGATATCCAATACTTGGTGGGGGAAAAAATAAGCAAACCAAAGGAACATTGTGAATGACATGACCACATTTTTTTAAACTGCATACCTCCAGCATTTTCTCCCAGCTCCTAAAAGCCTTTTTCTTATGTGAATGGGCAGGAGTTGATAAGAGTTTCCTCCTCCCTTCCATGTTTCTCATAAGATGGCAACATTAAGGTAATATTATTCAGAGAAGACACCAGTCCTATTCCAGATCTTGCAATCAGAATTGCGTGGATCTATTTCCACTGTACAGAGATGACTAGGCACCCATGGTGCTAGGGATTGACAGCATTACATCTTCTTGGCTCTCACCAGTGAATGTTCCAAGGAATGTTCTGAAGTAACCTGTTCACATTACCAAGTGCCTTCTTGCTCTCTGAAAACACAAGCGGGTTTAAGAACAATAGATGTAAAAGCACCATAGCTATAATAAGAAGAAATCCGTATGTATTTTGTTTAAGTCTCTACCTGAAATAATTTTTAAAAGCCTTCCATGTTTTAAAATTGGTACAGGATCTGAACTGGTATTCTTTTCCTTGTAGTGATGGGGGAGAGGGTTTTGTCTACATGTATTATATAATTGCTTTGTGGTTAGGAAAAAAAAAGAAAACTTTAAGTAAAAAAGAAAACTTTCCACAATTAGTCAGGAACTAATTATGTAAAGGACACATATCTCCAACTGTTTTCACTATCTGAATCAGGGAAGGGGGTTATGGTTATTTTTCATTTATTTCCCTAATGTTATGTCTTTAAGGAATTTGAGATATTTACTTTAAAATTGTTTTCTGTAAGGACTGGATCTCGGCAAGATGCAAAGAGAAACTGATATACATATCTTATATCCATATATGGATATTTTATATGTGTGTGTGTGTGTACGTGTGTGTGTGTGTGTATACATATATACAGCCACAAATTGTGAATGTAAAGGGTAAGACTGAAGACAGAAAAGATGAGATGTGGATGTCAAGAACTGAGGAAGCAAAAGTCAATGTCTCCTCATTATAGGGGAGGAGATATTCATAAACAAAATCTTTTTTCTCTGGAGGAAGAGAATTCTCTTGAAGTAATGCAAAAAGTAACTAATTTTGTCAATTGCTCTAGCCAAAAGCCACCAATATGTCCTCTAATACACTTTTCAATTAGCCAAGATGCAAAGGCTTAATCTGGTTCATTCTGTGGTAACTTTCCAGACTGGCATCTGCCTCTGTGACAACGATGCCTGATTATTGTCACTCCCTACTCTCAAGCTTTCAGCTTGTTCAGAGCACTGCAATATGATTATAAAATGATTTGGGCAAATCTGATGCTAATGCCTGCATCCTTTTATTTTAATACTATTTGTTTGAAGATTAGCCTAGATGTGTTAGTGTATAATCAAAGTCCATGCTGAAGCACTCTGCTAAAAATCTGCTGTGAAGAATAGGGAGTCGTTTGGCTTTCTTTACACCTGTAAAATAGAGAAATTATTATTTTTTTTTTCTTCTGATGTTCCTCTCCTCCACACACTGGCTTCCATCTCAGACCCTTTTGGATGAGGCAGCCTTTTGATACAGCATGCAGGTTTAAATATTGTCTGACAGGAAGCAACTGAAGTAATTATTATACATGTCTTTCAATTTATATTTCAATATGGAACTGATAAACTTCATGGGGCAGCTCTTCAGCTGATGTAAGTCATTATAGCATCTTTAGCTTCAATGAACCTTTTTAATTTTACCGTGGAGGAGATGGCACTTTTGCTGTTTACCGTATTTAGAACTGCTATTCAGCAACTCAAGTACTGCTTTTGAAGCTCTGATTGAAATTACTGCTCATTACAGCCTCTGCTATTTTTTTAAATACAATCATCCACATAAAATGCACAAACATTTCATCTCTTCTAATATTATTTCATTTTAAGTTTTTTCTCCTGCAGGATTGCATATGACTTGATTAATCTCATTCCACATTTTAGTTATTTTCTTGGGCAATTCTCTTTAAAATTCTCCATATCACAGTGCAGTATTCTCCATATTTTTGATGAGCCTCTCCCTCTTTTTCATTCCTGTCATTTTTTAACCTTAGGAAGATCAATTCAGAAGTATTGAATTATCCCATCTACTTTTAAGATAAAATTGATATTTTCTCTAGATTGCTGTCATTTAGAGAGGGCACCATCTCTACTAACTTTGCCAACTGCAGTTTAGATGTCCAGTCTAATTAAGTCATCCAACTCCCTCTGTCACCAGTAGAAGGAGGTAAGTTGAAAGTTGACATAAATCACATTTCAGGTCCATCCACTTATTATAACAAAGAACAAAGAGATCTAGGCAAAGGCACCATTTTAAAAAACATCAAGGGACTGCTAGGGAAAGGAGTGAAAGTCTCCACTGTTCAGCAGTAACTCCAGCAGTGCACTGGCCAGTGTATTCAATTAGGAGGGTTTTGTTCTCACCTGTCCAAAACCACTCAAGCTTAAGTACTCCATTTTGGACTGAAGACGTTGCTATAAATTGTTAGAGGTGATGCACACTGTCTCATTTAACAGCCCTAATCTCTCTGTCACTGTCATTACCATTTTTGTTAGCCCAGCCCTAGGGAGTACAGAAGAGTGACATAAATGAAAGAACTTGTCCTGAGCAGATTTTGACCCTGATCACTGTGCTCTGTTAGCTCCAGCTGCCTCAAGGAACAACTTGTGGTAAGTCTGTGCCATTTGTCACAGCTCCCATACCCACTGTGACAAGGGAAGTACCCAGTATGACATTTTGTGAACTAAGCATGCTTCTAAACCAAGGCTACATGGTTAATTCCCACTAAAAGGACAGGAAAATGAGTCAATCCCCTTCAGTAACAGGATGTAGCAAACCACATTGAAGCACTGGTGCTACCTCAGCCCCATGTCCAAGGGCAAGTCCCAAAAATCTCATCCTCATGGCTGCTAATGCTGACTGACTTGGATTTTGGGAGCCAACTGTCCACTGATATACAAGCTTTTATCTGCATGAGAGTTAGTACCTCTTGATCATTGTATTACTCCTGGAACAAGAAGCATAATTTGTACATTTGGATGAATTATATTATTTTTGTTTCATACTACATCGCAGTATATCATACAGAGAAGGTAAATTCCTCTGACTTTAAATTTTTCCTTTTTAGTAAGATTGATGATTCTGTATGCAATTAGACCCACAGAAAAAATTCAATTCAAGTCTCCATAACAAACAACTTTTGGTTCAAATGTATTAGTAAAATATTAATTGAGTTTTCACAAAGTAAACCTGTTGATTAGTAGAATAACTTTTACAAGATTACTTCTTAGATGTTTTCCAATTACCTTTATTCACTGCAAAAATATTTGTGCCAAAAGAGCATAGATTTTGATAGGCAGTAGAAACCTGTGATACAATAGACATTATGATTCTAACAAATTTGTCTTTTCAAAGCAAACAAAATCACCAATTTAATTTTGACAATCGAAAAAAATGTCTACACAAAAAGAGCTCCAGAATATACTAGCTCAAGGCCTCACCTCACTTAATAACAACTCAACATCATTACCCTAGAATGGTTTCATAACTGTCAATTTAATTAATTCTCTCTCTCTTTTCTAGGGCAATATATTTATCAAGTTGGAGGAAGAAAATACAGCTAAACTAATTCATGTGGAAGGCACAGAGAAAGCAGAAGACCTTGGTAGGAAAGGTAAAACATCAGGACACCTCTTGGCCTAGTTGTTTAATCTGCTACTTGATTCTGGACATAAATAATCTTAAATGTTGGTATACTTAATTTCAATAATCTGATGTAATCCATTCTGTTCTTCTCATTTTCAATAAAGATAAGTATGGAAAATACAAAATGGGAAATTGTTAAATGAAATGATTAAATTCTGCAAACCCAAGTTGTTCCTAATGATATCAGATGCCTCACCCTTGTGTAGCAATCTCTTCTTAGATAACTACCACACATTTAATCTCACACAGTTTTAGGACAAAAAAAAAAAAAAGAGAAAAATTCAATTGAGTTTCCATGTAATTAATTAGCAAAACACTTGCACATATCAAACAGAATAGAAGCTCCTAGCTCTGGAAAGACATTTATCCAACTTACCATGAGTCCTGCTTATCTTATCATGATGTGATAGGAATTATTCCTACCCCCCACTCTGGTGTGGGCTGAATTTGCCATGACAAGATACCACGTTTGTATCAACCACACAGCAAACTCCATACCCTGCATTTTAGCATCAAAGCTTCAGTGTTTTAGGGTGTAGGATAGTTGGGTGTTACTCTTTTGAAATGTGCAGCACAAGCATTTCTGGCCTTAAGACTTTTTTATCCAGGTGGATGACGTTAAGTAAAGACAGGATGGGTACACTGGAAAAAATTGGCTTTGCCATAAACGCTAGCTTTATACAGCAAATTATGAAACGACAGCTCTTTAAATCCCTGATGAAAAAGCTCTTTTTTTACCTTTAAGGCACCATTAAGATGCTTCCTAGTCTTGCTTGCATCAAAGACACCCAGACAGGTGACTTTTTTAATCTCCCTACAAGGCAGGACCTCAGGTACTTTCTGATTTGTCTGTTCTAAGAAATAGCAACCTAAGGACATGATTCTCCAAAAAAAAAAAAAAAAAGGAGGCAATTTGTACCTGCTACCCACTTCCTAGCAGTCCTTGCTCTTGTTCTTAAATTACATAGCTATGCATCTGAAAACCAGTTCAGCAGTATTGGAAGAGTAATAAGAATCAGGGACCCTCAAGCTGGTCTTCAGCCAACAGACCTTGTTATGAACACAGTTCACAGATCTCATGAAATACAATATTTTCAATTATTTTGTGTGTTCTGTGTCTGAAGAGACAAATTCAGAACTAATATGAAGGAAATAGTGCCACCTGCTGTGGTACCAGTAATATTCCCTCCAGCACACACGTCAGGGAAAACTCCAGAAGCCGAAATGCAAGCAGGATGAATTGCTCAATAGTTAACAATAATTAAATCACAAAGGAAATTATCGCTTGCAGATGTCATTATTGAGGAGGAAATTTTTTTTATTGAGTTAAAGAGTTTTTTTTAAATTACATTTTCATTGAGATATTAGACATGGCCCTGTTCTCCATCACATTGAAGTACAATTGTCTTTGTTCTACTTTGTTTGCTTCAGCAGACAGTGAAACTAAGCTCTTTCTGATGTGTCACCTATGTTGTATGGCATACAATATGCATGGCCCTATGTTTTGATTTCTCTTTAACTTTCTGCTGTCACAAAGCCGACGTATGTATTTAGAGATTTTTCTTCTACACTACTAGTTCTGTCTTCTTGACAGAAAATTGATTTTTCTCATCCTGATCCATGAGCCAAAATAAAACTGCTGCCCTATTACTCAAGATCTTACAATACAATCAACTACAGCTTTAAAGCATGTCATTAGAGAAAGAGACATTAGAATAACTATAAGCAGTCTGAAGTAGTTTCTTCATTGAAGAATTAAACAACCCCTAGTTTTCTGCTGATAACAAGATACAGACTGCAAAATTCTTCACTGCATTTACTGAACACTGTACAAATAATGCCCCCTCCTCCCCGCTTTTTGGTCTTTGGAAATAATATTCAGAAACGTATCCTACTATAACTGGTATTCCATCATGCTCATCTTGAAGCAAGATGGAAACTCACATTTATTTCTGCATTCACTTGTTTTGAAAATAAGTGCAATAATTTAAAATTATTGCTTATATGGTGAGTTTACAGAGATAAATGCTGTCCTGACCACATCACCTCATCATCATGACCTATGATCTGTTACTTTACAGAAGACATACAGTGACTTACACAGTGTGCTGATGCCTTCTGATAACGTTGTAGAAGTGTCCACATCACATATCTACAAACTAGATCTATTCTTTTATTGAGCTGTCGCTAGGAAACTATCCCAAGACAGATCTCCCTTACTGTCAAGCTCTCTTCTTCTGCAAGTAGACACCCAAGTCAAATTTGTAGGACACACATATGTGGCGCTCCATGGTGATGAACAACCTGGTCTACCTATGTTACAGTGTTAAAGGATACTGAGAGCTACAGCCCACTTTAACTTTCACAATAAATCTATTTCTGTAAAAAGACTAACTTGTAAGGATTGCTTCTTCTGATACTGTTTTCCTAGAAATGAATGTGTGTGAAAGACACTGCCACCAACAATATCGAGTGGTTCACACCATGATGTTACTTCTTTTACTTCTTTTTTACACGTAAATTTTATACAGAGAGCCAGAAAAAGTATCAAGGCTTCACTTTCTGAGACAAAGGAATATTTTATGTTTCTCCTGTAACTCATAGCTGACTTAAAATTAATTTCATCATCCACTACAGATAAAAAAATTGAAGTGACAGATTTAATGTTAGTACTGTGACTTCTACCAGTCAAAGGCAACAAATGAGATGAAAGATTATTCTTACTGTTGTCTATAGACTTTTCTAATTTATACAAGGGGCAGAGAATCAACCAGAGCAAAACTTCAAAAGATGGTTTAAAACCCCTCTTCCTAACCTAATTTTTCTTTCCTCATCCAAAGAATTACAAGCAATTCTGTAAAACAATGTATATTCCTCCTAAACATATGAAAATAGGGGTATTTTTCACAAAAGTTAATAACATATCTTTTTTAATACATCCTTTCCCAAACTTGTTGACAATAAAAGCAAATTCTTATATTTTTGAAATTTTCCATAATGTTTTTAAAAATGTAATATTACAAACTAAATTGATTTGACTAATAAGCTTTATAATTAGTTTATTTTGTTATAGGATTGTTAAAACTTCATAGTATTAAAAATTAATTGGTCCTAGGGTCTATTATGATATAACCCAAGCCTACAAAATTTGGGTTGCCTTAGTATTAGTAGTTTAGCCTTAGAGTAATGGGATTTGAAGAAAATATTATTTTAAATTATTATGTGTAGTTTTCTACCTAGTAAACAGTGGCCTCCTTAGAAAATAATGACTTATGATTTCTTTACATAATTTCTCTCTTTTTCCCTCTTTTGGGCATCACATTTTGGGTTCTTTCATTGTTTCATTATTTTATAGTATGAAATGAAGTTAGACATGTTTTCATATGTGAAACAAAATATGAAAAGAGAAAGGAAAAAAATAAAGGAAAATAATAAATCAGTATATTGATCCTTTTCTTGATGCTAGCACATAGCAAAGAGTGAAATTCTACAACCAACCACTGTTCTCATGGGTGTGTCAATGTGAAATCCTACTGACCTCAGAGTATATAGTTCAAGAACCATTACCATTGAATGCACTTTTGATCTACTTACAGGTCCACATTCAAATAAATCTTTACCACATTTCACACTGGTATCTCAAGTAGTTTTTGAATTATAAAAACAAATCAGTCTGATAAGTTAATGTCACACACATATATACACACATATAATGATACATAATGCCACAAGAGGGTTCTTATGTTAGAAGATAGCATTATTTACAGATATTCTCCCAGACAGAAAAGGAAGATAAAATACTAATCACATTTACTTGACCTTTTAGGTTGTCAATTATTTTAATATGTTCACTCCTGAAACCACTATAATATCTAGTTGTGCAAATGGACAAGAAAGTTCATTTTCTTCCTATAAAGATTAGCTAAGATCAACATTCCCATAGAGAACCAGTACAAACATTATGAAATTCCCATGTGTTCCTCAACTCCAGGCATTTATGGGAGTTTAAATTGAGTTATTTTTCCATTTTTCTAGAATACCACAAACCAGAAGATACACTTGTAAATCATACTGTGTGCATCCATATATGCAGAATTACCATATATGCATAATCAGAATTTGCTGATTCAAAGTCCTGCTGAAGATTTTGTGGTTAAATATAAGGTATTTCCTACAAAGTTTAAGTTTCAGAAAGATTACGTTTCATACAACCAAGACCTGCATAACTATATAACTGACAAGAAATTATCCTAATGAAATATCCTTACATAAAAACAAGCAAACTAGGCTCTATTTTCAAACTTGGGTACTTAAAACAATGAAAATCTTGATAAGCAGCCATGGCTGAATTTTTTTTATTGTTTTTCAATGCTCTAAGACATTCTAATTTGAATGTTTTGGCTTTTACTTTTGCTTTTCTGACTAGAAGATGACCCCTGTGTATATGAGCTACTGAAGTAACTCTGAAGCTCTGAAGTTTTAAAAAGATAATATACATTAATATTTTAGAGCTACTAGAAACACCAATTTGTCTGTAGAAATATCAATCCAGTTAATTTAACTTAAAGTTGAGAGTTCATTTAATTTAAAGTTTATATCATTTGAAAGGATGCTTTTTAAAAGTCAATTTCAAGTTTCAAAGGCAGAGTACCCACTAACACAGCTGTTTCTAGGGAGGTAGAAAGGTACCCCTTTCTACCATTTCCAGATAAGGCATTCAGTCTAATCACACAGAAGACACAAAACTTCCACCTGACTTTACAGCCTGCTCTGATCCATACTTTCATCAGCACAGGATTTACCTCACCTTTAGACAGGCTGATGCCTTCATGTGAGCTACATACTGAAGTCTCTCTTAAGTATCAATTCAAAGAATCAAAGGTTCTTCAGGACACGAGTAACCAACTAAAGTAACCGACTGGAACAGGTCAGATAAACCACAGCTTAAAAATATCTGTTTCTTCTCTCTGGCAGGTGATTACTTCAGTTGTAGATACCTGTTGGTTAGGTATCTATGTTTGATCACACTAATCCCTCCTGTAACAGCAATTAGTGTTTGACCTTTAGGTATGGTGCCTTCTGGTGCACTGTGTAATTGCAAAGGGTGCTGCTGCAACTTCCTTTTAATAAGGCAATAAGATTATTCTTAGTTACTGTGGATGCCAAATGTCTTTTCTGAGAAATAGAATTGACTAGGATTCAATGGAGAAAAGAAGCAGAGTGATGGAATAAGTTTAGAGAGACTGGAGAGATATGCAGCTTATCTGGGCATAAAGTCAAACAGTAAAGACTATTTTAATCCCTTGTCTTAGCTGGTGTACATCCAGATGAGACCATGAGGGCTGAAAGGGCATGCCCTTTCTGAACTGATCTGTAAAGCCATTGCCATCTTCTCAGGCATATATCCCTTACTGGATCTTTTCAAGCACAACATGTGTCAGATGTCACTCAGGCTGGGCCCTTCTAGATGTAAAAAAGAAAGTATTCTTGGCAGTGTTCTCAGTAAAGTCTCTTTAATCTGAAATAGTCCAAAACTAATGCCCTTGAGGGAATGCTGCAAGACATATCTTTTTCAGAGAGTTGCTGAAGCGGCAAACTTGACCAAGGAGTGATGTATAGTGGAAATGAAGAACCTTTCATCTTCATTATTTATCTGCTAAATGGTGATTGAATATTATGAGATGTAGTAGGTTTCCATTCATTCCAACACACTGATTGGTTCTCTTAAAAAAACCCCAAAAAACTTATCAAGAACATCTAGTGTGTAAAATGAAAGTCTTTTGTCACTATACAATTTAAAATCAGAGGTAAATGAGAACCCTTCTGAAAGACTATGCCTGAAGTGTTGGTATGGGAGAACAAATTATGTACGTCTAACACGACAAGAATGTCCTACTAGAACATTATACAACCTAACCTGGCAAACAGTTATTTTTACTTTCCATCTGATTTTCTCAATTCTACCTGTCTTTTGATCCTACAAATACTTACATGTATACTTAACCACTTAAAGACTTTCTAAGTTTTAAAACTCTGTTTATTTTACTGAACTGAGAAACAGTCCCAAGTTCCCCTGAGCAAGGGAGCAATTTGGCCCTACTGAAGCTCCATAATGACACAGTCTTCTCCATGCACAGACTTGCACATGTGGAGTGGGTACCACAGGAAAATAGTCTGTGTAATGTAATCACTGAGCACTCTTCCCATGTGCTGAGCACATGAGGCCACCCAGCAGATGAGAGTAGACTCAGCCTGCAAATGTTTGTATGACCAGAGTTAAGCATATGCATTTTCAGTGTGAACTGAACTGGAGGTTTGGTTTGTGAGCACTAGGCTGTCATAATCTGTAGAGCCATTAAAATCTTTTCCCATTTTTACCCTAAGGCAAATTTTTCATGGGGATCACAATTTTCTTTATATTGGTGGAGTTAAAGTCTAACATATTATGAGCTACTGTAAATTAATAATAGCATAACTTTCAACCACGGATACCAAAAGATATTTCTTTAAAAAGTTCACTGTTACTTTTCCTAAAAATATCTCCCCAGAGGCTTGGAATAGGGCTTTGGAAAAGTACTTTCATTAAGAAATTAAAGAAATTAGACAGAAGAGTTATCATAATAACATGTTACATTTTTAAGATATTGCTGACTTTAAAAAAAAAGTGTATCTCTATTTCATTGAGTTAATATTTTTTAAAATTAATTTTTCTTAAAAAGATTAATTTTTAGAGTCAAAATGCTGGTTTGGGTATTATGTGCCAATTGTTTTCTTTCTTTCTTTCTTTCTTTCTTTCTTTCTTTCTTTCTTTCTTTCTTTCTAAGTAATATCTGTAAAAGAAAGTAACTCATTCAGGCAGGATTTTCTGTCACTGTGATCCTGTGCTGTCCCTTTCTGACGGTGCACTGCCCTACCAGGCTGACTGAACCATCACTACAGTTACTCCTGTAGCTCCACAGATCCCTACACCTGCTGCCTTAAACATCATCTGCAAGGAAGGCAACAAAAGAGGAGAAACAGATAAAGCAGATACAAACAAAAAATATTTGAACAGTACTAAACTTATATTAGTAGTTAGTATAAAATCATTAACTCCAAATGGCATCATTTCACCCCCAATAAAATCAGTGGGAAGGGAGTGTTTCTCTGTCTGTGTGATTGTTTTGTTGCTACAGTTTTTTGTTGCTAAGGTTTTATCTGGAGCTTCATTTCAACCCATACAAAGACATCATTGTGAAGTGTAGAGAGATTTACTCAAAAATACCAAGAATATTCAAGTTAACTGCTTCAAAATAATGCATTAATGGAGAAAAAAGAAAGATAAAAATGTCTTTCTATAAAATTGGAAATCTGAGCTATTTTTGCTGGAATTTTCCAAAATTGTTCATCTTAAAGTACACATTTGTCATGAGACATATGAGTCTGATCAGTTTAAATATGGCAATTAGAGGTGATTCAAAGCAGGGTCTTAAAGACAAAAATTTTAGTCAACCTTAGCTAAAAGCATTTATTGGAAGTAAAATAGTATGAATCAGTAAAAAAATCCTTGTAATGTATAGGTGAACAGACCTGTATGGTTTCCTCAAGGTCTATCCATGTGTACAGAATTATGAGTACATGGTTAGGAAACTGCCTTTGAAAAAAAATCTTTAGGCAAAGGCTGGAAAAGAAAACAAAAAAGCAACCACCAAACAGTTAAAGTTGGGTTTTTTTAGAGCACAGCATATCTGCTTCTTCTAAATTTACTTTCACAGTTCAAAAGACATCATTGACATCTGCCAAATGCGGTACTATTGTTTGAATTGTATACATCTTCGTTGAAAAACTTTTATTTCCCTAATGCTTTCTCTAAACATTTTTTTTCTGCCATTTTGTAATACACTACAGAAACTTTCTCAGGTACAATGAAAAGAAAATAATTTTCCATTTATCTTAGGAGTCAAAGGCATTTCAAACTTTAAGACAGGAATACTGTGGGCTGATTTTCAATGGAGAGAATTAATCTCTGGGTTTTTAGTAATTGAAAAAACTAGGAGTAATGCTTTTGAATCATTGATGCACATCATTTTCGAGGCAGTCTGTATTCTTTTCATAGAGGTATTTCCCAAATCTCTCTGTTGGTACACTTCTGGACATTTAGGTCAGTCTCTGTGAAAACTTCAATTGGCAAAGAGTAACTTCATCTGGCAAGGAGTTTCATTTAGGTCATTATTTTATGCCTATTTTCAAAAGCATAATGAAAATATATAGTTATAAACTGAAAATATTTGCAGCATTCCTGAGTTCTGCCATCCCCTCCTGTCACATTAATCACAAATATAGCTGTGCTTTGGATACTTCTAGATCTTTTCTGAAATTATTAACCAACACATATCACCCTCTACCCACATTAACCTCATACTTATTAGAAAAACATGAATCTACTGAACAGCTGATGCCTATTTTGATATCCAGTTCTTGTAGACTGGAAGTGTCTGTGCCACAGATAATCTGTCAATTTGTGGTATACAGCTCTTTAGCAGAAGCTGGTTACTTGTATTATGCAAGGCAACCTTTTCACAAAATATTGAAGAAATCTTCAGAACAGATTAAACAGCCACAGCAACGCTATCATCTTAAGCTGAATAACTTAAATACTCAAATAATTACAGACTCTTCCATCTCTGAGGGCTCTAAGCAAAAATCAGGTGTTTTTGTAGGGTTGTTTATTTTGTGGTTTGTTTTTTTTTTTTTTGGTTGGTTGGTTGGTTTTTTGTTTTGTTTTTGGGTCTTTCTGTTTGTTTTTTTGTTTGTTTGTTTGGTGTTTTGGGGGGTTTGTTTGTTTGTTTGTTTTTGTTTATTTTATTTTGGTTTTTGGGTTTTTCTTTTCCCCACTGGAATATGAAGAAAGGCTGTGAAAATTGAGTTTTGTTGTTTTGGCTTAAATTGGTTTTACCAGGTAGATAATTATGAAATAAAAATCTAAATGTCTCTCACAAATCCTCAGCACATTTGCTCAGCTGATATTAAGGCTCTTGAACTGAAAGAAATAGGATGACTGCTTCTCCCAATTTAAAAAGGGGAAACATCAACAGAAAAAGCTATTTACTGGGGCTATAGTGAACCAGCTACTGTACTGTGTAGGAAATGAATTTTAATTTTCACAAAATTGCTTAGTAGGTTGGTTTGCTCAGCCAAGTAATTCTTCTGCTTAAGAGCTTTTCAGGAGATTTTGCCATTACAGATATATTGGAATTCATATTCTGCAGTAATAATACAAGTGGACTTTAATTCAAGACCTGGTTAAAGCAATTTTGGTACAGATGTAACTATTGCATCATTTTTTCAGTGATAATGGTGTTAAGTGGATCCCTTAAGATTTAAAATGGATCCAAAATAGTTGAGATATGATTCCATAAGAAAAGTCATTAGGCATTTTCCATCTTAATCCATTGATATTTAAATATTTCATGGCACCCTTTACATTATGAAGTAGTGTATTATATTTTCAAGGTGCTATTAAATCATCTGTGAAACCTCCTTATGGAAAGCTTTGCAGGATCTCAACTATTGAAAACTAGGAAATAATTGTTGTGCCAAACCTTAATCTTTATATGAATATGAAGGGGGAAGGATTGATATTAACTATTTTTAGATGGCAGCATATCTAAAAAACTTTCATACTGGCATCTGGATTTTCAATCTTAATTTCCTGCACCTTTCTTAAGAATTTTATAAGCAGAGGGGAAAATTTTCTGTCTCCCAGGGATACAGTTCTATAATCACAGCATGTGCTTTTACTTCCATCTTCAAATACCTTCTGGGTTTATGTTCAGACTTCATCTCATACTAAAGTAGACATCTAATATGGGTCAGGAGAATGATAAATGTGCCTAAAGTGATTAGCTCAGGTGTGGATTTCTGTGTTACTGGTGTCTAGAGTTAGGTGAGATAAATACACCTCTGAAACAGACTTACTAGATCCTCATATCCTATCAAGAGGAAGCAACTTTTCCTGTTATGCCACTGCATAAATAATTACAGAGATCATTCTTCTGACCATAGTGATACAACAAAGTAAATATGTATATATTTGTGTGTGTGTAATAATGAGCATAACACCATGTGCTGTTTTTTCACATTAAAATTAAAGCATCCAAGGTATTTTTATTTTATGTGTTTAATTAGGGCCTTATTTTTTTTTTTAATTTAAGTTTCTTTTTGTTGACATTGATGTCAATAGTAGTTTAAAATGTATGGTTTGTTTAAGCAAGTGATGAAATCTGCATTTCATAAGAACTCAAGCTAAACACAAATCTATTCCAGAACAATACCCTTTAAAACCAGCACAAACCAACAAAACTTTTGTTGCATTTCCTAAAACTTTTAATCCGTCTTCATGTTTTTTCCAGCTCCTTGTAAACGATCCCATAATTACAAATGGCTTTGATGTCAGGTATTTTCTGTTGGTACATTACTTCATAAATTTACTGATTTGGGCTCATTGGGGATATTAATGTCTATTTTCTTTCCACATATAAGAAACTAGTGGCCTTTTTTATAATCAGTTCATTTAATATTATTTGCTTCAAAAGAATAAGCTGATATTTCTCAATATTATTATATTTTGTGTACTATCCACCTTTTATAACATTTTTTCCTTATATGCTGTCGTTTTCATTTGTAAAAAGTCTCAAGCACAGGTTTCTCCTTTCAGTAGCACTGTGAAACCTCAGTCAATCTGTTTGCATGAATTATTGTTTACCAAGGGAACAGAAAATCACTTACTAACTCCTGAAATCAATCAGGTTATGTAAGACAATTTTATTTTAACTAAGAGATGTAGAGCGTTTCAAGACACAGATGCCCTAGCAAAAATATCTCTAAACTTTTGCAGGGTTTTTTAATTTCCCCTGTGGTCATTACAATAACCTTGCTTGACTTTAGGGAGTGCCCTTCAAATCAGGTTTCAATTTTTCTGCCAGTGCAATGGCAATAACAATGCCTCCTTTCCTCTTATAAAATGTTAAAAGTCAGTCAAGAAACAATAACCAACAGCAATAAATAACTAGCAAAACTAATAGCTGTCTTCCACACATATTGATGAAAAACTCATAATGAGATAATTTTTTTTCACTGCTAAAATTATTTTCCAGAAGTCTTAATTTGGAAATTTCAAAATTTTTTGTTCCAATTTGGCAAGATGTTTTCTCCTCCAGAACTGCCATAACACCTGCCAGGAATCATTATTCAGCTATCTTGCCTATTGCCCTCTATCGAACTGGGTTTGGAACTGGATAATCTTTAATGTCCCTTCCAACCCAGGACTTCATTCTGTGATTCTATGATTCTATGATTGTATTTAATTATGTCCTTCTCAGGAAAATTTTCTTGGCCAGAATTACATTTCCATGGACAATTTTCTCATAATTCCTCTCAACAAATCAACCTAAAGTTTCTCAGATATATCTACAGTGAAATGTCTCCAGTTCATTAGCAGAGGCAACCACGAAAAACCTCTTCATGTCCTCCAAAAAAGTGTGAGGTCTACCAGTTGATATTGTTCCTCAAGGCATAGCCTGAAATTAAGAATTCTATTCTTCCTCCAGTTTAGACTGAAAAAAGAAACGTTTAGGAAATTATATTTTTTATAACCTTGTCCTCATTTCCTTTGGCACTTTTGAGTCAATAAAAGGTCTATCAAAAGTCTATAACAAAAAACTGTTGCCAGAATTCCCTGACTCAGTTCCCAGTTTACACTGTCCTAGGTCTGAGCACTTTTAAAATGTTAGGTACTTTGGGAGACTTGAGTAGAAGGATATCTTGTTGGTGATCCCTAATATCTTCATTGTAATTGAAGCTCAGTAAAGCTGTTGTGGTTTGCTTTGGCAGAAGTTTGGTCTTTTCAGACCTGTCCTAAAGAAAGTCTCCTCTTTTTCTTGGATGATCCTCAGGGAGGCCTTTTTGTGAATCTAAAGGGAAACAGCTAAACTGACAGTCATATATCCTAACTTTGGCCATCTAACTTAGGTGTCTAAGGACATCAGCTCATCTGCTTCATTTAGAGTAATTTAAAAGATATCAGTACAAATCAATCATTATATCTGTATATAATATTATATATATTATTATAGCTGGTGGGGAGGAAATTCTTAAGTGATGCATCTAAAACCATCTGAAACATTTATCTTAAGGAGGAGTGTAACCAGCCTAGACTGAGGCCAGCTGGGTTATACCTAAAATTAGGTGCTTAACTGCTTCAGTTCAGGCATTCTGAGTCATACTCTGAATCACCCTGTACATCACAGTCTCTAGAGATCAAAAAAACCTTAAAATTAAATGTTCAACTTTTAAATACTTGAAGTCATTGCAAATATATCAACATCTGAGTAATCTTGTGTAGGTGGCATTTATTCACTTTCCCATAGAGGCCATGGCTTTGATGGTATCACCAAGGAAGTGGGAGCAGAGGAAATGAGATGCTTCATCACATTTATTTGAGTCCCCAGTAGATTTGCACCTTCCAAACAAAGGACATCTGAGAGGATGTCCTGACAGTGACTCCAGGGCTGCAGTACAATCTGCAGAAGCAGGCATGAGTAGTTGTATGGATTCACAGTGACTGCTCAGGCCAAGCAGGCACTGACACTGTTTTTGTAAACTCAGTAGGGGTTGACTTTTTTGACTTTTTCTTTCTTCCACATCTTAAAAAAAAAAAAAAAAAACCAAAAAGCAAATATATATATATTCAGTATTGTTAGTTTTGTCATTTCATAAAGCATATTATGAAAGCCATATATAAAGGCCATTATTCACATACACAACAAAAAATTAATCAAAAATTCTGTCAACAGCTGAAATACTTACTTAGTGAGGTTTCCTAAATTGGGATAACAAGGAAAAAAAGAACAAAATGAAATAAATTTCTATGGAAATAAAGAGTATTTAGACAGACTAAAGTTCATAAATACAAAAGCTGTTTGAAATATAGCCAGCTATTAATTTAAATAAAAAGAAGCCATGTAACAGTGAGTCAATTAAAATAAAAGATCAATGCAATTTGAAGGCTAAATATGTATATGTGTGATTGCATGGCTGCATTAAACGTAATCGTTATTAATAAGTTAGATATTTTATAATAAACACCACATGTAGTTAATTGCAAGCAGAAATCATAGAACATGGAATGGTAATATTAAATTGACAGTTCCATTAACCTCAGCAGGTCTCTCACTTACTCGGGCGCAGAGTCTACTCAAGGGCAAGGGTGTATATGCAGTCTTTCCTTATCTCATATAGTATCAACTGAAGGAGAACTGGAAACTATTAGCAGTCTAACTGAGAGTACAACAATCTTCTTGTACACAGAAGTAGAGAACTATTTAAAGAAAATAATGATTCTGTGCTCATTAGGCATAAAACCAGATTTCAGGTAAGGAATTTTGAGCATTGTGAAACAATACAGATCTGTATCTAGGACAGCATTGAAGTTACACATTTACTAAGAAAAAAGGTTAGAAAGACCAGGGTTAATTTTAGCGGTATATCTTTCAGTTTCGGTTTAAAGGTGTTTAGAAAATACTTCATTTTATGAACAACGAAGATCAAAGGTATCAAAGTGTTTTAATGCACTAGGTCCTTTTTCACCCCTCGAGACACTAACTTTCACTTCTGATTTATGGTACACATTAAATTAGCTTGGTAGTAGTCTCCATTAATCCCCTTGTCTATATATATGTCTGGATCCCAAAACCACTAAGTAATTTTGTGTGACTGGCAAGCTTTGCTCAGGAGAAACCCTGGTCAGGGAAAGTGCATTGCAGGTCACTACTGACCTAAAGTAGCAGAGAAAAGCTCAGTGTTTGCCTATACCTCGTAAGAGTCTAAGTGGAAAAAAGGAGTGACTGACCAGAAAGCCCTGAATTCACCACAGAACTTTTGACAATAGCTCACTGTGTTTTCCCTATTTTTAAAGTCTCTTGACATTCTAGTTAATTTCAGTAACTCATGCTGACATAATAAGAGCAAATTGCTTCAAGACACATTTATAAAAGCAATATACTTCTGCTCTCTTTTAGATTTTGTTACTTTTGGTACAGGCATAAAGTATCCAAGTATCTGCTATTCATAAAACAAGTGCAACTGATGTCACCTAGTGTCATAGTGAAATTGCTTTGTTATTTTTATTCATGATTGTACCTATTGTATCTTTATTTCATCTGTAATCTTTCAAGGTCTATTTCATTTTCCAGTACAGGGAAAGTATGTTTTGTGGGTTTGTGAATTTTCACTTGCAGACTTATGGCAGAAATAGTTTGGTGGAGCAGAGTTTTCTATCTGCCTTCCTTGATAACAGATATTTTGGAGTAGTTTCTCTAAACATAAACTTTCAAGTTCAACTGCATTTAAATATTAATTATTCTCTAGTTCAACTAGGTTTGCAAACAACATTTATTCTTAACTGAACAACCCCAGTGAAAATCAAGAACTTATACACACTAAAGAATTTGGCTTGGTTCTAGTATTGTCTGTGTCTTCTTTTTCAGAAAAGATTTGCCTTTTTCAGGTGTTTGCCAGTGTAAAAGATGCTAATCTTCACTTGACTGTCAAAGCTTCTCTGTCCTTCAAGTGGCTCTGCCAATCTTATTATGCAGGTGAAGTAGCCCTTGCCAGACAAGCAGGATTTCAGAAAATCCATATTTCAGCCCAGCAGCCTAGCTGTCTGTTCAGAGCAGCTTCTGAGCATGGAGCCATCCTCGTCACACAGTGCCATGGACAGACAAGCAGCCCTGCACAGTTTAAATATCTTGCTCCTAATTGTTTGGCTTCAATCAGTCCTTGCCCTTGAGCGTGTTTTGTCAATATAAAATATTGGGTTCTCTCCATAAAGAGTATTTTTGAACATACTAAGCTTGCCTTGCAGTCAATTTATGAGAGAGAAAATGTCTCTTCCTCTGTTGGAAAGGGCAGAGAGAGGTAGATAATTTATACAGAATCACTGCCTGGCTTTGGATATTATTTGGATAATATAGAGAATATTGCTGTAAGAGAATCCCTGTCAGGTTCATCTCTTTAGGACTAGAACCAGAATGTCAGAAAGATCTGGTATACAGTTTGCATTTCATCACAAACCAGCTCTACAGCAGGAGATGTAATAAAGAAGTTAATAAGAAGTTAACCCTCTTATTGAAGTTAACACATTTGCTAAACAGCCAAAAGACTTCTAAAGGGCCTCTCACTAACAGCAAAAAGATTTCCAGAGACCTGACTTATTTTTGGTAGGAAAAGCCTGCTGTTCCTTCCACCAAGATTAGCTTAAATCCCATTATTTTCCAATTTCTACTTGTTGGCAGCTCTACTATTGTATCTTTTCTTCTTTGGTGGAAAGCAACTACAAGAATATGATACATACAAAATATCAGATAAGGTTGTATTTCTGTGTCCTATTAAAATAAATAGATAAGTTAAAAAGTATGTTTCAATACTGACTAAACAGATGGAAATTTAGTGAAATACCTGCTGCTCCAGTATCATGACACATGCTTCTATATTTTAAAAATATATTTACAGCTGGCCTATGCTTGCCTATAGACAGATCTTGTTCTGTCAACACCAGTAATAATGAACACAGCCACGAGTTTATTTGGGGGCACAGCTGTTGAAATGTTCATGTTGCCACTGGCATGCACTATGTGTAGTGAAAAAGCTACATGAGCACGCAGAAGGAGGTCTGAAGGAAACCAGGCTCACACAATGTAGTGACACAAAGGGAGAAACACCTAATTCTGCTGGATGGAGAAACAGCATACCATAGACAATGCCAAGAGGCTAAACACAGAAATATTTTATTTAATTCCCGCAATGATAGTCCGTAGAAAAACATATGCAGATCTGACAAAAGGATAATTTTACCATCCTTATCCCTAAAATTTGTGGATGACATACTGTCAATTATGTTTGACAGCTTTGCAAGAGAAACTGAACTATTGCATCACCTACCATTCACTTAAGAAATGGACACTCATAACTCCATCTTTGCCTCTTATTTGAGCAAAGATGAGCACGAAAAGCATCTTTATCCATGCAAAAAGGACATATATATCAATTAACCATGTAAATTGGTAAATTTCTCAGGTAAGGTATGTATCCCTTAGTGACAATTTTACTCTAAGAATTTCACAGATATTACAGGTGTCTTTGAAATACTGTGTCTGGTAATTAACTTCACTATTTCTAAGAATTTTGAATTCATAGGCAGGATGTGCATGAAGAGCAAAAGTTAAATTAAAAGCCATATACTTTTAAAAATACAACTTTCTGTTTTCTGGTTTCTTTCTATTTCTTCAGATCTTGCAATGTGCCATATTAAATTTCCCACACATTTTTTGTGTTTTGACTTTTGTATGGTTTTCCTGGAAAGACTAGATATTGAGATGTGCAAACTTCAGAAATAATTTCCAAACCTTAGAAATAAGTAGGAAAATAGCAAATAAAAATAAGATTCTGAAGTATTACATAAAGATAAATTAAACAAGTTGCTCCAGACCACAACGACTGAAAGTCAGTCTTTGTGGTACACCATGTCTCTCATATCCTTTGGTAATTGCTGGGAGTTTCCTGCATGAATGACAATAATATGTGAAGGCACCCAACAAGACATTAGAAATTATATTTGAAAAGTCATACTTTTTAATCTGATACTCAACATTAAGTAATTGTAAAAATATAACAAACCTACTACAACATATTGCTGCAATATGAAATAGCGTAATGATGGAGGAAGAACGGACAAATTACTTTTAATATTGTTGTAAGATATGGCAGCAATTATTAGGACTGTTTAAGCTCATTACTCAGATACTTCCTTTGTTACATATCTAGCTTGGTTTTAAATTTCAGGGCAATTTAGATATTAAGCTTTTTATATAAAAGAACAAAAATAACAAAGACTGCACGTGTATCAAAGCTGTCACCAGTTGTAGCATTTTTGATAGAAACTTGACCAACTGAGTCCTTATATTTGAGAATGGCGACAAAATAAAGGTGTATAATACATATATCAATAACATTCTACTCAGGATTGCTGCTGTTCAAATGAGAAAATCTAATACATTTCAAGAAAATTCTATCCTTGCTAACTGATTAACCTTTAGGTTCCACTTCCTCTCTTCTCATTGATTGAGTGATATTTTATGAAGCACCTACAGCTTCATGCTATACAAAATGGAGAATTGTTAAGCTCTTTCTTTTTTGATTAATTAAAAGAAAAAAAATCAAACTTGCTTGCCAGCATATATTACCAATCACGTTAAAAAGAATTATATTTATGAATGCAAATTAGACATGAGTCAAAGAATGAAGACATAGAATAATGATAATTATCATAATGCCTCAAAATACATTAAGCAAAACAGGACAAAGGTAAAACTATTTAAGAGGTAGTAAAATGGGGATACCTTAACAATCCAGAAAGCACATGGACACACAAGAGTTGAAAATATGTCCCTTTTGATGTACCTTCAGAATATAATCAGCTGCAATTCTTTTCTCAAGTCCATTTAATCAGAAATGATTTTTCATAGCCTAAAGTTTAAAAGAAATCATCATACCAACTGCTGAGTTTTCTAAAGTGCAACTGGACAGCCTAAGGGGGGAAGAATAATGTGCTCCAGTGAAGCAAGTTCTAAAATATTCTATGGCAGATGGAGTTTTCTCTGGAACAACTAGATTTCATTTTAAATGTGTGTGTGTTCTGTCTTTTTAATTATTATATTTTTATACTGTTTGTCCTTCCTTGTGAAAAGGACATAGAAAAGCTTTTAATTCAATGTTAGAATGCAAAACATATCAGCACTTATTAGAAAGAGAGAATGCACCAATTTTTAGAGTTAATCCTGCCTAATGACTTCTACTCTAAAACCCAATTTTCCATTCCATTTCGTATATCTTTGCCAAAATATAACCTTGAGTAGAAAACTTCATTATTATTAGGATTCCTGAAATTATTATTATCAACATTATGAGAAAGAGGATTTCAAGACAAGAGTTCTGCTATCTTTCAGAATAAGATTGGACAAGTATTGCAAAGATATTTCATTACCTGAACCCTGTAGAGGAAAGACGACCACCTTATTTCATTTCTACAAAAATATCTCTAAGTTTGATTTAATAGAAGTTGCTTTCTCTGTGCTGAATATAGCGTGTATCAAGAGCTGGCATAAAAAATTTTGGTCTGCACGTTTGCAAAATTTTGGAACAATCTTATCTGTGACCTTTCCTGGAATTTTAATGATGAAATCTGAAAACTTAATAGTCATTAAGTGCACTGTTTTGCATGCAATTATGTAAAATAGTTTGGGTATAAAAAAGGGTGAATGATCTTCTAATATTTTTATCTCATATGTAACTTATGCCTCCCTGTCTCATCGGTGGGCAATTAACTGTCTTCAGTGACTTGCGACCTGGATTCATTGAAATGCACTTTATTTATCCATAGTGCATAACACCCATCTTCACACCACTGTAAATGAGGTGTTAATAGAGTTGTGGGACCACCCCTTTAGATAGCTTGTTCCCAGGGAAACCAGGACATAGGAGGTTATCCAGAGAATTACTAAGAAAGAGCTGAAGCCCAGCCTGGCATCTGCTCAGTGGTGCTCCTGCAGGAAGGCAGCAGGGGAGCTAAGCGCAGGGAGGTGGTGGGACTGATGCTTGCAGGTATTTTATATACATATATATATATATATATATGTCTGAAACCCTCTTCAACTGCCTACTCTATCTGTGATTTGATTTAGCTGGCAGCAATTGATCAGTGTCCACAGCTAATTTGTTTTGCTTTTGTCTATGTGGTTTGAAACTCATAATTTTATACATAGAGCAATACTGGGGAATTATTTTATGTAGTATTTACAATTCTCTCACAATTTAATGTAGAGAAAGGCAGGCCTGGCACAACAACAGAAATCTTGGGAAGGGGAAAGAGGAAATGTGGTACAGGGAGGAACAGGCATGGGCTGATCAAAGATAAGGAACAGGCTTGCCATGGGAAACCTCACACTTATAAATCACTCACCAGTAATCAGCTAAAGAAATGAAGACCTGCTAGTAAATGAAACTGGTTTTAGAGGTAATCAAAGTACTGCTATCTATTGTGCATGAGATGCTATATAGAACAAATTCAGATTTAGTTTTCAAATGTAAGTCTCCAAAACAATAAATAAGAAAAATGTATAAAAGTATTTTAGTGAAATTTTAAAACAACAAAATTCACCCCTACATGGAACCAAAGCTGATGACAAAGGTAATTGTCAAGATGAATATCATATTCCACCCATCAAAGAACTACAGATGCTCACAAATTGCTCTAAAACCTCTCACTGCCACCACCAGAGTGAAGTCACCTACCTTACGACCTATAGGAGCATGAGAAATATGAGAAAAAATGAGAAAAGCTGAAGAATTAAAGTGTATGAACAAGCAATTTAACTCCATTATTACATTTTCTCTTGCTTTAACAAAAGATTTAAGTTATGGTATTAGTTTACTTTTATATAAATATAATGGTTTAGGAATGGTATTTTCCAACTTAGAGTTCCCACTGAAATTATGTTCCTCTCACTCTCTCCCTCCCTTGCGATGGCCTGGAGTGGAGAATTGGAGGCATAAAAAATAAAAATAACAGGTTGAGATAAAAATAATTTACTAGAAACAGCAGTGAGATAAAGGCAACTATACTAATGACAGAAGATACAAGAAAGAGGCAAATGGTTCTCATGGAAGAAATACCTGTGTCAGTCCCTCTACCATACTGGGCCAGAACCCAGAAGGGATCTCTTCTCCCTGGAAAGAGCCTCCCCGTCCCCCCACCGCCAGCAATGAAGTGGTATAGAATAACCTCCAGGTCCCAGCCATGTCCCCTCCTGGCTACTGCAAAATTAACCTAATCGTGGTCATACAATAAAATATGCTGTTTCTTTCTGTTAGGCCAATATTTTGAATGTAGTTCTGCAGATCCATTGACTGTAGTAATAGGTACATAAAAAGTAACCCGATTCCCCCTACTCAGGAGGCCAACAAGTACTTTTTAAAATCTGAATTATCTCTGCTTTTGGCTAACTAGAATATGTAGTTCTTTCCCCCTGAAGTGATGTGTAGATTCTTGCCTTTAATGTTTGTGAAAAGGAAAACATTGTATGCTACTCTGTCTTGCTGTATTTCTAGTAAACTACCCACAAATATAAGAAACATAATTTATGATGACAAGGAAATTAACTTCTTTTTCTTGTTTGCTTTTTCTTAGTTTGAGCACGGATCAAAAGTCAAATGGAGTCATTCAGGATAATGATCCTTCTCAGGGGCAAAATTCACTGCAGTTACTTAAAGACCAGGTAATTATGCTTGAAAAAGCATAGCATGAATTTCAGCCCCCAGTTCAATAGCAAGTCCCAGAGCAACAGTACAGCCCCTGTTCTATCACAACTTAAGTTTATAAGCCAAGGAGCTGTTACAGTCTCTTCCATGACACTTCAGGAGTTTTCCTTTTTCTTTTCTACTGTGCAAACCTACAAAATTGGCAGTCAACTTCTCTCTTTCTCTTTATGAACCAAGCTACTGTGAAGTAGCATGGCAAAATATGTACTATAGCCTATGTTCAAATGCAAATTTTTAAAATAAATATTGCAACTTATAAGATTGGGGATAATATTTCAATTTTAAAAAATCTGAAATGTTCTAAGATTTGTTAACAAAACTCGAAAGAAAGAGAGTTGGCTTTGAGCTAAGATTGGAAGATTGGTTTTATTTTTCTAATAAAGCTATAACACAAAGGGGCAATATTTTCACTAATGCTCTCTAACATAGTTTCTATAACCACTTCTCTTAAATGGCTGTATTAGAGCTCCAAATTCATAGCCGTAGGTAGATAGTAGTCTGAAATAGTCAGCCTTCTCTTGGACTTCGGTCCACACTAAATTAGTCATAAATAGCAACCACTCTGAATATAGATCAAAGTGACAACCGTTGAGATTTTTGCAAAGATAGATAAATATCTGGAAGTTTAAAAACACATTAGAAAGGGTATTAACTTTTCTGAAAACTGAAAAATACATGCCTTTATTGTATATTGTCAATATTTTTTTACAGTTTTTAAGAGTCTGTCATGCAAGTCATCTAGAATAACTGCTCCTAAGTAAGTTATCAAAGAATAATAATTTGTTTCTTTACAGTGCCATATGTTACTCTTTTAACTAGCCACAATGAAGCGGGCTGAGAATAGACAGTTATAAATATCCTGCAGAGTATCTCATTCCACCGTTGTCTCTCTAAATGAAGGACAGAGCTCTGATAATTGGGGAATGTAACCTCTAGAAAAAGAGGCAAAACACATTCCCTCAGGTAACTCCGACCCTGTTATTCAATCACTGAAATGAGGCAATATAACTTTCAAAGCACCTTTGTACCTGGCAACAACAGGATTGCTTTCCATCAGGAAACAGCAAGCTTTAAAATGTCCTGGTTAACGTGTGAACAAATTAGCATGAAATGAAGCTTGTGGAAAAGATGCGACTAACTGGAAAGGTACAGTAATTTTTAATATAAACTTAGCACTTCAGCCCCATAACAGCAAACCTTCCAAGATGACACCGTTTTCCTATAAAGACCACAGCATAAAACTATAGCCTAATCCTGTTTTGCACAGAAAATTTGTCACCTCTGAGCTGGAAAAGTAGCCATATTGTATCAATGAAATAAGGGTAAATCAAGGACAGAAATATATTGTTTTGACTAAAACAAACAAGAGACTATCTCAAACAATGAGATAGCCATCTATATCCACGCCTTGATGTGACCAGTGAAGGTTAGCTTTGTGTGTCCTTCTTGAAGTTTATCTCAGATTGTGGTCTGAGGTTAACACTAGCTTGTCTCTGTTCAGATTTCACATGGAGATCACAATCTTGATTTAGCTTCCCTGAGCTAAAAACACCCTTATTTTTGCTGTAAACACTGTCTTAAGCAGTGTTTTTCCTTTATCTGAGCTGCCCTTGCATCTTCAGCAGCCATAGAGAAAACTGTCTTCCTGAATGTTCAATCTTTATCTGGTGAACAGCAAACACATTACATCACTCACATTTTTATATCTGAAATCAGAGTGTGGTAGGACCCCACACACCACAAGCCAATTACACTCAGTGCCAGATGACTGAAGATTGTGAATGCAGAAGGAATTTCAAGGTTATTTCCCTGATCAAGCATCCCTTTTGGAGGGAATCCAGAGGAGGTCAACAAAGATGATCAGAGGGCTGAAATATCCCTCCTATGAAGACAGGGTGAGAGAGTTGGGGCTGTTCAGACTCAAGAAGAGAAGGCTCTGGGGATGCCTCAGAACAGCCTTCCTGTACTTGAAGGGGGCTACAAGAAAGTTGGAGAGGGACTTTTTCCATGACATGTAGTGATAGGAAAGGGGGAATGGCTTTAAACTGAATGAGGGTAGATTTAGAGTAGATAGAAGAAAGAAGTCTATTATTATAAGGATGGTAAAATCCTTTGCCCAGAGAGGTGATGGATGCCTCATCCCTGGAAATATTCAAGGTCAGATTGGATGTGGTTCTGAGAAACCTGATATACTTGAAGATGTCCCTGCTCATTGCAGTGGGATTGGACCCAACAGTTCCTTCCGCACCCTTCCAAACCCGCTGGCCAGTGTTGGGACACCAGTACTGCCCGTCTGACTTTCTCAGGTGTGCACTTTCAGGAAGAAGAAAATTTAAAAAAAATAAGTTGAGTGTGGAGTTCATCTTATCTAGTCATTTGTAATTTAGGCATTTGGCTTAAAGCTGGTTGCCTAGACTTTCTCTATAACCAAGTGAAAAGAGAATTAATTCAGAATAATATATATACAGATATTTAGGATAGACAGGCCCAGAATTTTGCACTCTCCCCTCCACCTAGACAAACTTATTTTTTTTCTGAATTATAATCTGGTTTCAGGCAAATCTACATTAGACCTAATTCACAAAAAAAAAAAAAAAAAAAAAGTGCATGCATGTGGCTCCATGGTCATTCACAGTGTTCTGGGATGCTCTTTTTTCAATGTAAAAGGCACGAGATAAAGATTAGTATCATGTTTGTTAGTATTTCTATGGCAGTGAATTTTTGTTTGGCAGACTATTTTTTCTTTTTGACAAAGCAAAGTGAAAGCACTTGTTAGCTGGATATAGTGTCCCTTGAAAAGTAACGGACAGTATTAGAGTGTAACAATTTTGTTTTCTCAAAACTTCAGACTCAATAGGGTCTAATACCCTTACTAGTTCAAGAACTGCATGTCTATTTAACATGATTGTCAAATTAAAATAATTTTTCTGACAGCTAAATTAAGAACAAATAAATTACAATTTAATTTGTAACTCTTTTTCCATTTCAGAGATGCCCATGAGAGTCTGTCCCTGCAGCCTGTCAGACAAGCTTACCTCAGAAAGTGCCTGAAACACACACACACACACACACACACACACACACACACGCACACACAAAATCTGTAGATCAGACAAAATAAAACAGCCTGCCATCAGAATGCAGAAGAGATCCTAGGAAAGAGTTTTTCAAACTCTCTACTGATTGCTGTGAATTAAACATAGGCTTTGTCACATAAGCAGAATTTCAAAACAATTGCCAGCTATTAAACAGAGATTTCTTGGAGTGGTAAGTAGATGGAGCTGAGCTAAGATGAAGATGAGTCCAAACTTAGGGAATTTATATCTTGTGAAGACTTCAGGAATAGCAAGTACCTAGTGGGCTGAAGTTATTTAATAGGTTTATACAGCTCAAATTCAAACATATGGACTCGCCAACATGAAGTGCTGGCTGAAGTGTGAAGTTTGTCTCAAATCTGACTTTACTCATCCATGTTTTCTGGGCAAAATTATTTTAACCTGAATTCAAGCTGTTTTCAGACAGCACATGTGATGTTCCAGGCATTTAAGAAAGGAGCTCCAGTGATCCCCTCTCTCTGACAGCTGACCCCTGATACTCCTGAGGACACTTAGAAGGAAAATGGGATGTGTAGATGTGGCAGGCAAAGCAAAAACTGGGATGCCTGAGCTGCATCTGCAGCAAGTGAATTGCACCTTAATGCCAGATTTACAGAGAATGGGAATCTAAGAATAAGGGTTGAATTATTTCAGGGCTGGACTGGGCATCTTCCCACCAAGCAAGAAACACAGAAAAAATGTCTGCTTCTGAATTTCACTAGAGTAGTTACCCTAATGTCTTGAGTGGTAACAGGAAACTGTGACTTTCTCTTTTGTCACAGAACCTGAACAGCCATGCTTGTACAATTTCTTGAAAGAAACAAACTTCTTCAGATGCCCTTCTGTTTTGAACACAGCTTTGCTCTAAGTTTGCCTTCCTTTCCAACTGTTGTGTCTCACCTTCAGCTATCTATCTTGGAGCCTGCTCAAGGAAAAGAGATATCCTTCAACTTTCACAATAACACAGTATTTATAGAGATTTGTTTTATTGAGGTTTGTTTATGACAAACTTGTTCTTGATTCTTGTTGTACACAGAAACATCCTGAACCTTTTAATTTTTTATTTTTTTTAAATTTTATTTCTTTATTAAGTCAGTGCCACTACCCCTGGCTCTTCTTCAGCATCTGGAACATTTAAATAAAATATAAGATACTTTCTGTAAATTATATGTCATTATAATTACTAGATAAACTTTGATGGCTCATTCTATGAGTGGAGGTATTTTTAGATGATCACTATGATTTATTCTTTCTTTTAAATTTATGAGAAATAAAACTATTGCAATAAAATTCAATGTATATTGGCAGAAATCTGCCTACACTTTTAAAGTGGCTGGGGCTTCTGCTAGAGGCCATTTTATATCTGATCTAATTATATATAACTTAATTTAAACTGCATACTGCAGGTGAAAACAGGAATGCAGCAGCTTTCCAACACCACCTCTCCAGTGTGCCCTGAAGCAGGTCAAGGTCTCTAAGAAGTGACTTTCCCTGGTGTACTCCTCCAAAGTAGAGCTTCAATTTTTCAAGGACATGCTCTGAGAAAGAACTTTCAGATTTCAGGAACATATAATTATTTTTCTGCAGGCATGCCCAATTTCCTCTCACAATTCCCAGCAATCTAGACAGACTACAGCTTTACTGTGAAAGAAAAGAGGCTGTGTCTCCCACCTAAGCAATCTTTGATGGATTACATCAGAAGACATTGCATGGGAGAGTTACAGCACATTCAAAACAGCACCTGGGAGACAGGGTAAATGGATTAAACCATCCTTTTGTATGAGTAAGAAGCTCCTGTGCACAACAGGCAGCAATTCTGTAATTTGTAGGACATTCCTGGGAGCACAGTCAACATGTGGCAGACAAATACCCCAGCTGTCACTTCTGATTCTGTTGCGGGATTTCACAGAGTGGACATGCTGCCCAAGACCAGCTCTGATGATGGTTCATGTCTCAGTGCAAACCAAACAGATTAGTACAATAAAACTCTTCCCAGAGAAGTGCTCAGGTTGCTGACAGCTCCTACCTAGGTGTGACATTAGGGACAAGTTTTAATGTTGGATTTGGCTGCGCTGGGTTAATAGTTGGGCTTCATGGTCTAAAAGGTCTTTTCCAAAATAAATTATTCTGTGATTGAATGAATACAGGCATTGAGAGGTCCTTTTCACAAGTAATAAGATTTTGAGTCTAACAACTGAAAACCTGAGAAGCCATGGCTAGGCTGTGGTAATTTTCCTTGCATGAAGGTTCAAACTTTGTGGGGAAGCGTTTGTTTACAGGAAGCTGGGGGAGGGTATACCCCAAACTCTCCATCCCAGCTCCACCTGTAATTCTAACTGCTGGTCTTTCTATAGCAGACTTGACCAAAACTAGACCATAGACATTCACTCTTTTGGCAGCACACACTGCTGGGCAGCTGAGAATTGCTATGCTATGCTAATTGCTCAAAAAAAGAAAAAATAATCAGGGTATGAAAAATGTTGAACACTTTAAAGGAATAACCTAGCAGCATCTTTATCTAAATTAAGAAAATTAATAGGTGTTTTGATTTTGCTTTTTAATGCCTTTTTGCCCCATCTATAATATCTGCAAATTCCTTGCATATATTTTGACCATCAGAAACTGTAAGATCTAGTGTTATAAAAGACCATTTGACAAAATTAACATTTTATTGTAAATAACACCTACTGCAAATATAGCAATGCAAAATTAAATTATTAAGAGCACTCTCCACACAAAATATGGAATAACAGTCCTTTAGAACAAAACTATATATTATCTTATTATCATAAGGGAAGTCCAAACTATCAGTTACTAGTTGATATTAGCTAATAGTTATCACTAGGCTATTATTACAAAATATATACAAAGTAAGCAAGTGAAACTAAACTTGAATATCATGAAGACTGACTTTTAAATCTTATTTATCTCTTTTTAATGAAGGATTTGCTTTTCAAACTACTTTTTTTTCTTAATTTAGCCAAGAAAACCTGCACTTCTTTTCTGGGCTTCTGCACTTCAATTCTTTAGTACCTCTTGGTTGTGTTATAAATGCCGTAGACACATTTCACTGTGCAAGTCTATGACTATCACAAACTATAAAATCTTTCAGGGAAAAGGAAAATATACCAGGTGGCAACTCTGAGAGTACTTTCGTAAACACAAATCATATTCTTCATGTGTTATCAAGTCACATCCTAGATGATAAATTCAATGTCTTTCACAGATAACAAAAAGTCTTCCAGCTCAGCAGTTCTACATGAGTCTATGATGTCTATGACCTCTGAAAAGACTTGTTTCTGGCACAGAGATTAAAAGGACTTCTGGTCTAACCTTGGAGAAATACCATAGGCCACAAGCACTGATTTTTGTAATACTTCTGACAAATTAAGATAAAACAGGTTTATTTCCAAAAATATAGATGCCATTTTCGTACACATTTTTGGTCTCTAGAGAAATAAACTGTAACTCAGGGACCAGAATGAATTAGAAACTCCAAAAACTGCAACTGGTCCTGAACATGTATCTAGGAAGAAAGTAGAGCAAGAAAAACAGTTTAATCTACCAACCAGTTGCCATGAGACTTGTTTGTAACAATGCATGTACCACAGCTGGGTAGCAGTTCATGAAGGGCATGTATCTAAGGGAAACTGGATGATTGGCTAGCCCCTGCATTGACTAAATAGAGGCGTGAGGCACAAAATCATCTAATGCTTTAAGATAGAAAAGAGAGGATGAAGATAAAAGAGGCGGAGTAAAGGTCCAGTCTTCTGAACCAAACTTCCTTGTGGTTTCTGGCACAAGAATTTTGTCAAGGTAAGTTAGTCAGCTGCTTCATGCAGCAGCACAATATTCCAGAATTGATAATGCTGCTTACTATTCTGTCCTACAAACTCAAGATGTCAAGCATCCTATTATGTCTTCATTTTAGGTAATAATAGTCCACCACAAACTGATATCTCTACCCAGTTCCCTCGTTTCATGATTCACGTCTGTGAATCCACCCCATGTCCCTTCTTTGGCATTCTCACTATTTCAAGTGCCAGGCTGCTGTTCCTTGCTGCTGCTTTCACTTTTATACTGCAATTCAAGTCATCAAGTGCTGTTATTCTGTAAGTCATTTTTGACTTCTGTAGTCAGCCACAGGCAGAAAGTTGTCACAAGACCAAACCTTTTTATTAGGAGGCAAAGAGGGCTCTTTAAGACAATAGCTGAAAATAGAAAGAAGGAAATTCTCATGATGGTAGGCCTCAAAGCACTGGGCATGTAGTGAGGCTTACAATTCAGAAGACAGAGAAATGTGGCCCTAGCAATGAAATGAAACAAAGCTCATGTGACAGAACAAAACTGATTGGAGGAACAGATTTGAAAACAGTGAACGTGAGAACTGCAATTAGGAAGGGAAAATAGGGCTATGACCACTCCTTGAAAATAATTGGCTTACATGAAAGAGAAAAATAATGTCCCGATCTATTTCTCCTTCTAAGCCATTTCAACTTTCAATAACATCTTGAACTTTGAATTGAAGAGAGAACATTGCTACTTAAGCCACCCGACCCAACAAGTTAACACCACTCAGTAACAGCTACAAGAATTAAATCAACTATACAAAACTATACAGTCTGATGGAGAAGCAGATTCGAGTAGCTTCTACCTACAGTTATAAAGTTAATATGTCTGAAAAGCCCAGGACTTCCCTTACAGTTATTTTCCAGCCATAATTCTGCTTTCTTTTCCAGTTATCTTCTGCACTAAAAATGACCATCCTTTAGATTAGCTGTGAGGCAAAGGCTTAACCAAATTCTGAGGGAAAAAGAAAGGTCACTTACACAGCTGAAATTCTTTTTGATAAATATCAAAAGGCCCATTGCATACATTGAAGAAACCTCAGCTTCCAAAACATTAGGTATGCAAATCCTTTCCAATGCAGACTTTTATGCAACTTAAATCTAGGGCTTACAACTAGCTAGTCATCTCATCTCCTTTTAAAAAACTGTCTCTGTCTTCTATTTTTTTCCCATTTCCTTAAATTGTTTTGATGGTGACACTGTCAGTTTTTCATTAAACCATTTTCTAGAATATCTCACACTTCCATATTCTTTTCTCAGCTTGCAAATATGAAGTGAATTAACTATTTACTAAGTAGACAAGATGTCATTCTCTCCAATCCCATCTTTCTTTTTGTGTTTTATATATATATATATATATATATATATATATATATATATATATATATATACATATTTTTGTAAAGAAATCAAAATAAAAACTAAAACCTTGACTTGAATTAATATGATTCTTCCAATTTTTAGGGACTTCTTTGGGGCTTAATCTTTTTCCAGTTTAGTTGAAAATTTTCTAGTTGGTTTATATGAATGAATTTTATCTTCTTTAATGAAACAATATTAAAATAATCTATTTTTCAAGTATTCACATGTGCTTGTTTCCACTAAGTTAAACAGTGTTGTGTGGTTTTGACATAATCTTTTTCCCTTATAAAACACAGCACATTTAAGAGAAACAAGTGTAATAAACAGGATGTATGCTAAGCATAGTTTGCATTATTCACACCTAAAGTCCAGTATTTAAAAACAAGAGCTAAAAAGACGATAAAAAAGGCTGTCCTCCATGAACACCAATCCAGAAACAGTGAGTCGTTTCCAGAAATCATCCTTATGTCCACTGTAGCCAGCTGGAGCCACAGGCAGACAGAGGAGATGTGTTGGCTCTGGTGGCAACTTTCACCCTTCATGAGTCCTTGCAGTACAAAAGTGTCATAACCATGGCAAATGGCACCAAATCAGCTGTTCATTGGTTTAAAATATGCTCCCTCGGTGAGGAAAGAACAATGACAGCAAAAATATTACTACCTTTGATCTGGTATCATGAAAATTATCCTCAAGGTCCATCTGCTGGTAGGAAACTCACTTAAGGTCCAGTCCTTACTCAGCACAGAAGGTAAAACTTCTAGGTTCAATTGGTCTAATTTGTAATATTTTGCAGGTAAATGTTCTATTTTTTGTGCGAATGGTGAAAATTACTGTGTTGTTGCAATTGTCAATACAAGATGTAAATAGTGATTCTGTGGACTGCACACAAAAGACTGACCATTTTCTTTTCCAGTTCTAAATAAAATGTATGCTCCCATAACATACAGAATTTATCTCAATTCACAGAATGAAGATACTGTACTCTCTACTGTCAACAACAATATTAATTCTGTGGCTAGTTTTGAATAATTTAACCATTCTTAGAATAGTAGAAAATTGTAGCTAATCCAGTTTCCATATCTCTGTATATATTGACAACTTTGTCCTGTGAGACTGAAGAGATCTATCCAGATCCTTCCAGAACCACAACTCCTAAGTTTCCTGAGGTGAAATAATTTAATTTAGCACATTGAGATCTGTGATTTTAAGAAACAATCTTACAAACAAGGTACAGATGTTGTGGTTGAGTTTTAAAAAATACAGTGCAATACCTGTCACAGCACAAAAACCTCCCACATGATTTTTATTCTCTACTCTGACCATCTAGGTAAGGACACAGCAATCTCCTCTCTCCATATACTCACAGAGACCAGCAGCAACCTCAAGGAGTTGCAGAAATGTAACTCTGTTCCAGAACAACAGGGGAGAAATAAAAATAACATTGTCTCTGAGTGCTGTGAAATATAAACATGCTACTACAAGTTCCCTTTAGTATGCTATTTTTTCAAAGCTTGTTGCAGTCCAGTAATGAGGCAAGAATCTTAATGTCATCTTCAAAATCCCAAAAGACACTTTGGTTTTGTTTTCCTTCAAGTCTACCAGAGCTCGTGTTGTTGGGTTGCTGTTCTTGCTTTGTAGTGGTTTTTTTCAATGCTGTAAGATGACTGTGCACAGTCTCTCCTCCCCTCCCAAGACCAAGACTAAAAAATTAGTATTTATTTGTATCAGCAAATAGTATCAGTTCTCTGCAGTGCAGATCGAGCAAGCTAATACTTCAGTAAATTGTTGCTGCCTCCTGTTACACCTGTTCTGTTCTGTTCACTAATTGCCTGTCACAGCCACTGAGCCATGGTGCCAGCCATGCTGCCACTTCCTCTTTGGTCAGCTTGTCAGCTCCTATTAATCTGAGTCCTGTTGCTTTTTCCACAGCCAACATTTTTGCACTCTGGATATAATGAAAATCTATTACTTTAGTGTTATACGAAAGTGACAAAATTATAATTCAAAAGAGAAAAAAGTTAATGACTTTTTGCGTGAAAGTTGACAGTCTCCTACTGTAGCAGCAAATTATTTTCTTTGATCCTGCTTCGGTTTCAAGACTATATATAAAGGTTTACATATTTTTCAATCTGATGCAATAATATTATTATTCATTGTTAATCCTTATATAGAAACTTCTAGAATCAAAATTATGAATATGAAAAAACTAAATCTGACCATAAGTAGTGATAGCTAGAATACAATTTTTAAAAGAAAATAATCTGATTTTCACACTGAATTTTTTAGTTTTTTTTTCCCTTGAGAGGAAATGCAGTTGGTTTGAAACTGATCTATATTTGCTAGATCAGATAATTTTTGCAAAACTTTTATATTCTCAACATTTTCATTCAGTAGCCTAGAGTACAGAAGTGAAAGATCATACCTTAGCAGATAGAGAATGAGAGCCACAGAATCAGGGAACCACTTACATTGGGAAAGATCTTTAAGATCATTGAGTGAAAGCATCCAAATTAACTGCTAAACCACATCTCCTGCTTCATCTAAATGTCTTTTAAATACCTCCAGCTATGTTACCTCAGCTGCTTTCCTGGGTAAATTCTTGCAATGTTGGCAAATCTTTCCTGAAGAAAGACCACAGCCCTGGTCCTGCTAGCCATAATAGTTTTGATACAGGCCAGGATGCCACTGGCCTTCTTGGCCACCTGGGCCACACTCTGGCTCATGCTCAGTTGCTGTTGACCAGGACCCCCAGGTCCTTCTCCTCCAGTTTTCCAGCCACTCTTCCCTCAGCCTGAAGCACTGCATGGAGTTGTTGTGACCTAAGTGCAGGACCTGGCATTTCGCCTTGTTGAACTGTCCTGAATCCCAACAGGGCTCCACAAGGTAAGGCATGCACATGAGCAGTTACTTTTGAGCAGCTCAATGGAGCAGAGCAACGGTGTACTCCCCCGAAACTGTTTGTCACACATTAAGCTTTTAACAAATTGTGGATATAATATGTCTCTTAAGGAAAGGAGAGCTCAAGGTGACACATAAATTACAGGAATGAGAAACAGAGGGATGTTCTCACAGGTGATTAAAAGTGGCTACAGCAGATCTTGCTTTTTTAGGACAAAATACTCTTTTAGTTTTTAAATTATGCACGGGGGAAAATAATAGAAATATCTTTTCAGAATAATCAAAATCATTTTGCTGTACAAATTTCTGAGTGCGACTAATCAAAGTCCTAAAGCTTCAGGGCTAAGCATATGCTCTCAGATTATACAGATCTGAAGGACACTTTCCCCCGGTGGGATATTTTGGCTGTCTATGCTATCAGCTCCTCGGAACAACCTGTCCTTGCCGTGGTCTTGATGAATTAACGTGCTTTCAAACAGTTCCTGGGTGCAGTTCAGGGGTTAGGATGGGTAAGAGATCTCTAACAAACCTGCTGACAGAGCAGAAGCTACATGTTATATTTACAGGCAGGCTTATGCCTGTTTTGCCCTCCATGCTGGAGAACAGTGTGGAGCACCTTTATTTTATTAGCAGGCATTTATTCTCAGAGGACTAATAGAAGAATGACAAGGTAAAGCCATCTCTCTGTTCACCCCATTTCCTTGAGCTCTCCCCATGAGCAGGAAGACCTGGCACTGGAATTTTGGGATTCTTGGCTCTGTAGCAATCTCCCCAGAGCCCATGAGAAGCCCTGGACTCACAGTAATCTGCCTAACAGCTACACATTCAGGATGCTTTCCAGCCTGAAATTGAAATGCAAGACTTGGGGAGTTACTCTGGATCGATGAGTTTCATCTTTCAGGAACAAAATGACTTTATGATCTCTCTTTATTTGCTCAACAATAAAAACCCAAATATGTGAAAATTCTGCAGTTAGGAACCAAACACAGATAAGGCATTTTGCAGACTGGGAAACAGCTGCATGCCATTATTGCCTGTGGTCATGCCATTACTGACATGGATTTTGATATTCTGCAACATTGGGGGGGGGGGGAGAAAAAAAAGGAAATTAATCCAAATTCCACAGCATTTATACAAATCAAATAGAAATAAATACATCAGAATATTAACATCTTCATAATTTCATCATTACCTTACTTCTGTTTGAACTTCTGACCGAAAGAGCACACACATACAAAGAAAAAACAAACAGAAAAAAAAGAGCATTTTTTCAGAGACTTGGAAGAAGTAAGGCTTATTATATAAGTAATGCATTCTCAATAAAGGAGCCCATATGAATGAAAATATGATTATATAGTAAAGAAGAACAAGTTGCATGACATGACACTTCATTTCTGGAGGACCTGTGAGATCAATAACTAAGTCTGTGTAAAATTTTTCACATCTCTTCAGAAAGTATGACCTGAAGAATGAGTTGATGTGCATCACATTTTCTTCCAAGTAGCTGGGATGTAATGCAAAATCTGTAGACAAGATCATTGATTTTTTTTTTCTCCTTTAAAAAATGAGATATTAGGATGAAATTTTTCTGAAATATAACATCAATGAAGTTATCATTGGGATAAACTCATGGCTGTGCACTTACTTATTTAAATTGACATGTATATTCTTTTAAATCTTTCCTTCACTCTGCTTTGCAAGTTGAAAAATAATTGCCTTATACTTGATTATTTCAGTTTCTATGCTCTTGTGCATTTTGAAAAGTAGAATCCCCAAATATTGTCTTTCCTATTTTGCTGGTTAAGCACTTAGATTGCCACAGGGCTGGACTGAAATTGTTCAGGACATGATGAGACTCTGGATTTCCATGGGCTTTATCAGCCAGTCAGAATTCAGGCAAGGCAGCCAATATATTAGAATGAAATGTCAATTACAACGCTCTTCAGTGTTACAAGTTTCTGAGGATGACTGGGAAATAAATGCATGATGGTTGGAGAAATTACTTTCTTTGTAGTTTAGCTGTAATACTGGCAGCCAGCAAAGAGAGAAATCTTATTTTCTGTTCAATTTATTTAAGGGTCTGCACATCTGTGCAAAGCTCAGGCAACAAGACACGCTTCCTTAACCAGGCCAAGGTGCCCAGCCAATTCCTACAGTAACAGCCCCTTCTAGCATTTTCAATACAATGTCTTTCTGTGTAAGAATTACTTCTTCTGGTAAAAAGAGAGCAATGCCCCTAACATTAATTTCTCTTGCACAAATTGCTTCCACAATATTTATTCTCCCATTGAATTAACATTATCTTGGCTAGAAATTAGAATTTCTCTCTATTTTAATGAGATCTCCACAAAGACAAGGTCTTAATCTGGAATGACCTTACTACAACATCTCTTAATTGTTGATGGCAGCAAATGAAATGCAAGTGGACACAGAACAAATTGCTTCATTAACAGTATAGTCTATACCTAAGGAACTGTAACCCACATTTCCAATTCATGGACCAGTTCATCTCATCATTTATCTCCCACAATGAGATTACATTGCTCATGTAAGCTAACAGTATACTTACTTGTCACATTATGAGAATATGCTGTATAGCAGTTTATGTTAGGTATTATCAATCATGTAAAATATTGTCTTCACTTTCTAATACAGAAAGATCATCATATTTTAAAATGGTGTATCTGAGAACGCATGAGAAGGCCACAACTGGATTTCCACTGAGAGACCCTTGCATTTGTCAAGTATCCTATTCAGAAATCTACTTTTTCACATTGGCAATAGGGCAGCACAGGTCTCATGGAAAAATAAAAATGTCAGTCATAATAAAGTTATTAGCTATAAACTCATCCAAACACTGGAAATGAAGTAACATTTGGGTTCAGAGTCTGCTACATACATAATTGCTGAAGTGTGGAAATTGTAGTATTAAAGCTCTTCCTGGGATATTCAGCTATTTGACAATTAAATGCATTTATGTGCGTGCGGCACTGTGCAGATTCATAAATTTAACTTTTTTTTTAAAAGTAATTAAATAATGGCACACCAAAAATACAAAGGCAAATACACAGAAAATGGGAAATGACAGAATCAAGCTCTGTTTGTAGCTTCAGTTCAGCATCTTTGCACTTACATAAGTTCTTGAATAAAACTATGTAGATGATGGTGACAAATCCAGAACGGGTAGTTAACTTTCATCTCAATGACAAATCATATTTGGTTTTATTACTGCTTTGATTTTCATTTGGCATCCAGACTGTGCAATGAACAAAGGCGATATAAAAATATAATTAAAACAATTAATAGATTATCAGCATGACACAAATACAAAGGTTGAAACAAAAGGGTATATTTAATCTCATTTGTGTGTGTAAAATATCTTCTAAAATAAAATATGAAGGAAAAGGATGCTTAGAAAAGAAAATCTACCTCAAAATAAACAAATAATTCTATTTTTTCAGGATGACTTTGGAGATGAGTAGATGTTATTTCAGGTCTTTTAAACTGGCAATCTGAACCAAGAGCTTCTGATGCAAAGCATAGATGATGAAAATAAATTATTCTTTGTGTGGAAGAACAACCAGAGAGAATGGGAGGGGGAGGAAAGGACAGACCACGTATCTATGAAGATACTACTCTGCTCAACCATCCCCATCTGAATGTGATGAATCCAGAATTATTAACAAATCACCAGGAAGATCTGAAACCCCTATCTCCCTAACAAGCCTTGCTGCACCACTACCAAAGTCGTGGATTCAGCTGTTGTACTTCATCTGTGGATGAAGTACAAGGTTTGTGAGACTTGTGAACTTTCTCTGCACCTGAGCACACAGAAAATTCAACAGCAGGCTTCTTGATGGCATTCTTATTGTATGTGAACCTGTAGCTTTTCAGAATCTAATAATTTTTCCAAGTTAACTTTATTTTCATAAGTATAGAAGAAAAGCACCCTGACAAAGTAGTTCTCCTGCACCTTAGCCCAAAGGCACTAGAATACTTCAAAGGATCAAATTGTAATACTATTTTTAAAAGAAAAATGTTTTTCTTCTCCTAAATTAATTTGCATTTTAAATGACAGAGACATTTTTACTGAAACATTAAAATAAAATAACTGCTTAAAATATGGAAAAACTTATGCCAAAATTATTAGTGTTTGGAGAAGTTATAACAGACTTATAATAAAAATATTATACACCAAACTTTACTCATAATAATAGGTGTTATTTCTGCTCTCCAAGCTCCATATAGTAAGCATCGCAGGATCTGAATAACCACTATAGTAGCATTCTTTTTTTAAGACACTAGGATTTAGCATGTGTAATAATTCAGTGTGCTCTCACATTGATGGTTTAGACCGACCACCACTCACTGTCTTCTTTGCACTTAACACACCCTCTGAGATAAAGCCAGGTATGGTCGAGGGACAGTTTGCTCAAGTCTTCAGGACTGCAGCTTCTTGTGGTAAGGTAATTAAAGGTTTGCATTGTCCCACGCCCCCTAGGATTATCCCAGGCACCTGTCTAGGCTCAAACACACCTGTGTGCCGTTATTACATTTTGAGACATTGAGGCACGTGCTTCTACCTACTCTACATAAAAACCATATAAGCAGACTGTGTTATCTCCATCTTTATGCATTTCAAAACAAAATTATTTCGTTATTAAAGGCCTGTTGGGCCATAGAACCACAGAAGAAACCTAGACCAGCTGATAGGTAACATTAATATGTCCAGCACATTGAAGAGGAGGTTGCACTGGGAGATGGGTCATCCTGCACCACCCACCTCAGGACCCAACAAAATCAGTCTCTGAGCAGGGACTTTAGTAGCATTGGCATAGCCAAAAACAAACCTGCATTGATTTAGAGAATGCATGAATGGGAAGAATACTAATTTTTTGTTTGATCAGACCCACGTGCATTGATTCAGAAAGTGAACATTTTAAAATGTCTCTCATTCTTTGAAACAATTCTGTTAGTGAGCTCAAAGGCAGCATGAGTAATAAAGTTTAGCAAGAAAAATGTAGATGAGTAATTACACAAAAATCTATACACCTCCACTCAATCTCATTTGAAAACACTATGGACAATTTCTTGCAACGGGCATCCCTCCCCATCTCTCTACTGGGGATAATAAACCTTGGCGATTAAATGAAGGAAAGAAGGAAATGAGCCATTTAGTTCTATTAACTATTCTAATCTGACATGTATGGAATTATATTATAATTACTATTGAAAGGTAGAACATACCATATGGATAGGGCAGAAATGGTCAGGCAATATCAAACTCCAGTTCATTTCAAACTGGACTGTAATCTCTTAGCACTGCCAATTTTAATAATCTTGCCAAGTCACTGAGGAAGCTGAATCGACAAAAATGAGTTTTTGATTGATTAGGATTAAGTCACTGTATTCCATTTTTCAAACACAGAGATATTGGGGTTATTTAAAGGTTATTAAATATATTCTGTGTATATTTAAGCGTCACCCTAATCTCATCAACACTATTCAAGAACCAATAGTTCAAGAAGATTTTGAAGTGCAAACTGTTTATTTAATGATCAGTTAACACTGTGAAGGTCAAAACCCAAGAAGGCTAAATCTAAACTGCTACTATTTACAGTTGATGGTGTATCCCATTTCTACCACTGCTAGTAAACCAATACACTGTAAACTTTAGATTTGTAATACAAATTCAAGCAACAAAAAATTTGAATCTTTAGAAGCATCATGTAAAATGCCCCAAGCAACTTGAACAAAAGATGGTTTACACACTGCAGGATGTCAGAATCTGGCCCTGTCTAAATAGGCATCAGGTTGGTAAAGGTAGTTTCAGATAATAACCCTATCTCTGTGCAAGTTATAAAATTCCTATTAAATATTACAGTGATCTTCAGGTACAATAAGAAATTAATAAAAATAAAAGTCAGAAGTGAATATGCAGAGGAGAAAATGTCTCAAAAATGAAAAATGACCTAGAACTTCTAGGCCTTGAGTCATTTCTCTAACAGCTGCAAAAATGTCAACAGCAGTAAAACATAAAAAGCCAGCAGTGATTTCATTAATAGTGCTCTGCTACACTGCAGAGGGAATTGTGCTAACATGCACTCGAAGGACAGACATTGCCTTTAAAATTCAAATACGTGGACTGGAACTTTTCCTCAGCTTCAACTCACCTACTGCTACACACACAAATGAAGCTGGCCAACAGGAGATCGTTAATCCATGGTCCCTTTGAATCTCTCATTTTCTCAGTGAATGGAGCATAGCACGCTGGAGCACATTCTACTCACAGCAAGAACATCACAGAGTCCAGAGACTCTGGAGGAATGATTGCTGATTATGCTAATTCTGCTCTTGGAGTATCAGTCGAAAAATATCCCCCACACCACTGCAGGTGGAGAGCTACTATATGTGTGCCCTTGAGCTTTTTGCTCTCCAAATATTAGTGACTCAATTTTATAATCTAGCCTGTCTTTAAAGCAGCCTCTAATAAATGGAAGGCAAATATACTGTCTGTGAAAGAAAAAAAAAGTCACTGTTGTTAAGATACTAAATGTGGTCTCAATAAATTTGGGTTAAATATTTAGATTTTCTCACAGAAGCCTGGACTGATCCTAGGCAAACTAAGGGAAGAAGTGCAAGAAAATCACTTAAGTGAGGCATGAGGACACTGTCTTGACTATTTAATACCAAGCCGTCTGAACAAAGAGGTAGTGTCCTATTACCTGCAGGTATGGTACTCGTATACCAGGGCATCACTGAGGACTTCTTGGTGCTATTTTAATACAGTTCTATATTATAGCAAAGGTCGAACAGTGTTTTGGGATGCAATAAATTTAACGTTGCAATATCTAGACTGCCTGAAAGCAGCAGAAAGCTCACTGTTGTCAGTTTACATAGTGAGGAAGAAGCGGATGAGACATGGGGCTGACTGCAGTGCTCTGGCCACACCTTTTCCCTGCCTTTCCTCTGCTCTCTCATGTGACACTACAAATCCAATATGCTGACAGAGGCTAGAGTAATCAAAAAAGTTGAATGCCTGAAGAGCCGGAATTCTAGCACAGCTTGGAAGGATTTCTAATAGCTAAGATCTCATTAAAAGATAGTGTTTGCATGTAAAGCCAGACAATAGAGAGAGAGGCCTCGTAGGTTGTGATTGGCAGTGCACCTGCACTCTCCATCCACTAGAGACCTACAGGTTTATGGATCAGCAGCCAAGGACGTGGCTCTGCTTAATTTTGAACTGCAGAAATGCAGCACAATACTACACCTTCCTTCTGTTTTTCTTACAGCACAGGTGACCTTATTCCATCAGGATATTGACAACGAATGCAGCGGTGTCAGATATTGTTACTGAAGTTAATTTTTGGCAAAAAATCTCTGTGTCCTTCTAGGCAGGAACAACTGTTGAATGTCAAGTAGATTTGTAGTAAATACTGAGGAAGTCAAGAATCTTGTAGTGGCAGTTTGGCAGGCAGAATGTACATTTCATTACATTTTAAAGGTATTAGATTAGCTGATATGTAATAATTGCCTTGCTATTTTATTCCCCAGTCTCTTTGTTAAAACAGAATCAAAATTTTGTAATCTATTTCAAATAAACAATAAATCTCAGGTCTTTAGCATTCCCTAAATTTTAATTTTTTACCAAAGAAAAAAAGTAATGCAGAGGCCTTTATATGGTAAAGATCTTAATGCTCTTTCACTGAAGATATCTTTGAAAGCCCTTGAAAACACCATCTCTGATAAAATTCTTCAACAATCTTCACAGATCCCAGGAGCAGTTCCCTTTCTCGCTGATAGAAAAGCTATGTAAACATCCGTCTTTTCTTCTGGTCTCTCAAGCAAGTCCTGTTTCTCATTTGCCAAAGCTTCAAAAGCTGCAGCACTTAAAAAAAAAAATACCCTACTGTTAACAGGAAAAGTGATTTATTCCTGAAAGATCTTACTTGTAGCTTTTCTGAGCTACTTTCAGTGTGGCAGCAGGGTCCCTACAGGCCTGCCCCCAACTATGGTGTCATAGCCCTAGTGTGGCCTTCTGCATTCTCCTTCCTTTATATCCCTTATATAAAAAAAAAAAGAAATCTGTTCAACCTTTATAATCAAGGGCTTTGTATATCTAGTTTTAGCCTTCATTTGCTTTTGAATTTTGCCTGAATTCCACATGTTCCATATCTCTCAGACAGCTATGCAATTACTCAAACAACTAATTACTGTGTGCATTCCCCAAAGGAAATTGGAAAGGCCATCAGGCTCTTTTTAGCCCATCTCTACTTTCCAGCTGGGAAGCATGAAAATCCTAATCTATTTCTTATTCCATGAAACAATTCTATTCTATTTCTATAGGCTCCTGTTAAACCAAGCCAGAGTCACAGAATTTATGGATAAATTTTCCTGATTTTTACCCAATCTTCCTCTATAAAATTTCATGATAGATTGATCCTGACTACTTGGCAGGTGTCCACCAAACTGTTCCATCATTTTCCCTGTGTTACATCATTTCCCCTCCTCAGGTGGACAGGGAAGAGGAAATATAATGAAAGTCTCATAGATCGAAAAAAAGGACAAGGAGAGATCATTCACCAGTTTTCACCAGAGAATCACAGAATCACCTCATGGGTCATGTTGGAAACGACCACAGCCGGTCATCTGGTCCAAATTCCCTGCTCAAGCAGGGTCATCCCAGAGCACATGGCACAGAATTGTGTCCAGATGGTTCTTGAACATCTCCAATGAGGGAGACTCCACAATCTCTATGGGCAACCTGCTCCAGTGCTTGGTCACCTGCACAGTAAAGTTCATCCTCATATTCAGGTTGAATTTCCTGTGCCTCAGTCTCTGCCCATTGCCTTTCATGCTATCACTCAGCACCACCAAGCAGAACCTGGCTCAGTCCTCTTGACATCCTGCTGTCACATACTTAAAGAAATTGATGAGGTCCTGTCTCAGTTGCTTCTTCTCGAGGCTGAACAGGTCCATCTCCCTCAGTCTTTATCCATAAAAGACTTGCTCCAGCTCCCATATCATCTTTGTTTCCTTCTGCTGGACCTGCTCCAGGTGCTCCACGTCTTTCTTGTACTGAGGAGCCCAGAACTGGACACAGCACTCCAGATGTGGCCTCACCAGGGCTGAGTGGAGGGGCAAGATCATCACCCTTGACCTGCTGCCAGTGCATTTCCCAATGCATCCGAGGATACCATTGGCCTTCTTGGCTACAAGGGCTCACTGCTTGCTCATGGACAGCTTATTGTCCTCCAGGACCACCAGGTCCTTCTCCACAGAGCTGCTTCCCAGCAGGTCAGCCCCAGCCTGTGCTGGTGCCTGGGGTTATTCCTCCCCAGGTGCAGGACCCTGTGTTTTCTTTCACTGAATTTCAGACAGTTCTCTGCCCATCTCCCCAGCCTTCTGGAGAGAGCTGATCCTTCTGAAGGGCTGCACAGATTTCTGGGGTTATCAGACAAGCCTTACAGCTTTGTGTTGTCAGTAAATTTGCTAAGGAGGCATCTGTCCCTTCATCCAAGTCACTGATGAACAAGTTAAACCATGCTGGGGGCCCCAGTATGGAACCTTGGGTGGCACCACAAGTGATAGGCCTCCAACAAGACCCTGTGCCACTGGTTAAAACCCTCTTTGATCTGCCGTTCAGCCAGTTCTCAATCTAACTCACTGTCCACTCATCCAGTCCACACTTCCCGAGTTTGCTTATGGGAGTGTTGAGAAAGACAGTGTGAAAAGCCTTGCTGAAGTTGAGGTTTTCTGGGTCTTCCTTCTTTTTGAAGACCAGGGTGATCTTTGCTTTCTCAGACACCTCTCCTGATCTCTGCAACCTTTCAAAGATGATAGTGAGCCACCTAGATGTGGTGCCTGCCAGCTCTCTCACCACTAGTGGATGCATCTCATCAGGGCCAATGGACTTGTGTATGTCTTGTTTGCCTAGGCAATCTTTATCCCAATCCTCCTCTGCTTTTTTTTGGGGTTTTATATTTTTTTACTACACAACTCAAAGATTGCCCTTGTCTAAAGGTTCTGCTGTAACCTGTTTGCCAGCTTGTTGATTGAGATTTCCACATCATTAGTTGTAGCAAATGTTTATTCCCTGCTTCTTTTCATCTCCTTTCCTTTTTAATAATTAATGAGACCTGCATATTTTTAATGCTCATTCCCCAGTCCAAGAATGCAATGGCTCTCCATCTTTCCACTCTGCTTAACATGTTCACAGTTGAGTATCATTAAAGGATGAGATTTGTCCTTCCCTGAAAGGTGAGAATTTATTTCTGTTCTAAACGTTGGTCTTGTTGAGGACATCACTGTATTTTCCAAGTATTCTCTCCAGCATAGGAAGCAGAATCTTGTGATCAGAAATTCAATTTTTTTTCAATATGTCATGCTGAAAAAGACTGCCTGTGAACTGATCATTTCCTGCACATGCCTTTTCTCAGTATCTTCTGTGATCCTGTGATCCTTGTCCCTGAAGGGCTTGCATCTTGAGGCTGCTGTGTGCTAAAAGCCACTTATACAGGCCCTCAAATCATGCAGTGCTCAGCATTAGGATGTTCAGAAACACCACAAACAAATGTCTATCTGACATATCCACAGTTACAAAACTGGAAAACACAAACAAGAAACAGGGAGAAGAAATTGTACTATTCATCTAGAAAAGTTCAGAGGTACTTTTTAAATCATGCTGAACTGGACACCCTGAGCCTCACACAGAAGTAGTTCTGAGACTGCAAAGTGTTAGCAGACCCAGTCAATAGTATGTTTTATGTTTATTTTAACTCTAGAAGAACGTTGTTTTGGGCTTAATAGAAAACCGAAATACAGAATTTGATGCTATTTCAAGAACTTCCTTCTGCATTTAAAGCTTTCCCAAATAAACAGTCCTTACTGTAAGGATAAAAATTGGCAGTGATTTCTCAGGTAAATGGCAGATAAATCATAAAGTTTGCATATGTTTCTCTGCAGTTTCAAGAACTGGGACTGCATGTATACTGTGATATTCTAGGAAAAAGTAAGAGGTTCTGACTGAATCCTCAACTATCTTTGGGATATCCAGCTGGCCATAGATATCTGCCTTATTAATCTCTTGGGAGACACATTATTGACATAAAATTTCTTCAGGTTATTATCTTCTGATGTTATTCCTCAAGTACTCATTTCTTAGATCCTTTGGTCTTGCCAAAAGTGGGGTTTCCCTTTATATTACTAGATACACAAGAATCTCTACAACATTTAAAAATTGATCTTTCTGGGGAATTCTTTGCCTCTGGAGCTGATGCCTGCACCAAGTACAAGATTAGTATGATGCAGATGACACTGAAGTCAAAGAGATCTCTTGAGACACAGGAGACCTTTCATGTCTTTCCTCTTTGAAGAAACAGAGAATTCAGCGTCTACTGAATTTGCTTTTATCTTTCTGCTGCATGTCATTTCCACTGTTTGTGTCTTGACACTATTTGCCCAGTTAATCAAAAAATTCCACTTCTGCACCATTGGAAACTTGTTGAATGTCTCTCTGCTTTATTGTCCACGTTAATAATGAATATATGAAAGAATACTGGCAGCAGTATTAACTTCTGTGGTACACCACTTGTGCCTGGCATCCAAATGGACTGCATTCCACTGATAACAACCTTCTGAGTCCCAAAATTCTATCCATTTCTAAATTATTTTTCTTCCATTTTTCTAGCCCATGTTTCATAAACTTGCTTGTGGGGAGGTTATGGTAGACAGTGTCAGAAACCTTGTTAAAAAAAAAGATAAACAGTAGGCTATCAGAATGGATAGACATAGTGTTTGTCACCAGTTCCTTTCCCCATTCAGCACCTGGCCTGCATATACCCAAGTCTTTCTGGTTTTAGCTGATGTTTTTACCTGTAGAAGACCTTCTTGCTGCCCTTCATTTTCTTTGCTAGATTCTTCTCCAAATAGTGTGAGCATGAAATGCCTTCTCAATAAAATTGGCAATGTGTCAATTTTAATGAAACTTCCCCTTAAGCAATAAATGTTCCATTGGAAAAAAAGCTGGCTGCAAATACATTAGTAATTGTACACTGCTTGCATACTCTGGCCCTGAAACCATTCAGCATGGTTTGGCTTCATCCATACCATTAAGCTCTCTCAGTCTTGTTCAAAAGAGATGATCATATGTCTTCTCCAAGCGAGCCAATAGGATAAATCCAAAAATATTACCAAGAATTTTTTTGACAGCAAGACAAAGCAAAAGCATGGCAGAGATTATTCTAACAATGCAGCAACATGTGTGAAAGAATTCCAGTGCCTGGACATGTTTCCTAGTTTCATTTAGTCTATGGCTTAAGCATAGCTTCTGTGACTCAGGATGACAGAATATGTACCTGAATGTTTTACAATACAGCACTAAAGTGAATTTCATGGGATTATACTGATTACAACATATGCAGATACAAGACTACTAAACATTTTCTTAAAAATTAGCTGGGGAATGTATATATACCTCTGACTTCCCAATTGGGAGACATTCTTTATTATGTAGGATTTAATTCAGGTCCTTTGAATCTACCCCAGCATGTTTATCAACATTGTACTCCTGTCCTAAGTCTGAGGCAATGTTTCTTACCCCAGCATATACATTGTAATAGTAATCACACAGTCCATTTTCTGTTGTTTTCAGCTTTCCAGGCCTGTCCTTCTCTGAGATTTGCACCAGGACATGGAAGATGACCAGAGAGGAGGATGAATAAGACACCTTCTTGCCCTTTTTGTTATCAGGTTAAGTGTTTAAATAGGACAGGTGCTTTGCCTTCCACTTTGTGCTTGAACCTACTTATATTGGCAATGAAGTCTTGCTAAAACATCACAAAGCAGTGGCTCGATATTTTAACTAGCTCATACTAACACCACGGCATTCAACACCATGGTACAAGTACAAGAATAAAAATCCCATATCCTCTTGGGTTACAAATCCTTCAAATGAAAATTGGAATGGTCAAGCTAACTGTTACTGCATGTCCTACATGACCCCACTGGAAACTGAATGTTGCAGGGAGCGAATGCCAGCTCCAAGCTGGGCCTGGCGTGCCTTCAGGTACAGACATTACATTTGCCCATGGGTCACCCACAGATCTGCTTTAATTTGAGCTGCATCTCCAGTGCTTATCCTCAGCTTTGTGAACAAAAACATGAATGAGACTAATTGTCCCTGCATCCCTTGTGAAGGGCTCACAGCACAGCCAGCATGCATCCAGGCTGCATCAGCCAATAACAGCATGTGGTTTAGGAGAATGAAATACAGACGTGGCTCTGTTCCCATGGAAGGCAGGCTGGCACACTACTGATGAAGGTTTCTCTCCTGCACTTATGTGTATTCTGATAGGTGATTACATTTTCTTAAGGAAACCTGCTTATTTATGTAAAAAATAAATTATTCCCCACGATTTTATTTTCAAATTGACTTCAGAGTATTTTACACGTATTATGCTACATAATTAACATCTTAATATGTAAATTTTTACAATATACTGTTCCTGAAGCTGTAGGACTCTATTGAAAACATGATGAGCCGTGTTAGCTGAGCATGAAGGTTACTGAGAATTAGCAAAAATAAGCATTAGGAAGTGTGATTCTATACTTTCTCCTGCTCATAACCTACAGAATTTTATTGGTTTACATCACAAGCATATTATTTCCAATGTCTTTCAAGATAGAATATAAAAGGTCATTCCTGGCTATATAATTATGACTGAGGACAGAAGAGAGAGAGTTTATATCTTTTTCTACTGATGGGCAGACCAGGCATAGGAGAAAAAATATCAAGAATGATATCTTTGCCACTACTGCATGTACGCAAAATGATTCAAACTATCCCGCAGTCAAGTGCCGCATTATAAAATAAATGCTTCCTAGGTGAAATTCTGTGGCTCAGCAGTGACAGCACTCCTTACTCACTTGCAGCTGTGTAATATAACCCTACTCTGTTCATTAAAGTTGTAGAAATAAAACTGGAAGATCATTTGTCCTTTAGTTATTTCATAGATATACATAGAACATACATTTATGTGGATCTAAGAACTGCAGGATTTTTATTTATGAGGGCATGTGCAGAGGAGAGTAAGTGCTTGCTTTTCAAACTCATTGAGGGCTAACAAAGTAAATCCTCCTCTCAGGAAAAGCCAAGAACTGTTATTTTCGTACTGTCCTGAGCAAATTGGTAGAGCAGGTGAAGATAACACCCTCTCCATGGAGTAATAGTTTAAGAAGTGATCTGTTTTAAAGCACTCAGTAGACATAAATCTGCTTCAAATTTAGCCACTTAGTTGTGTAAAGATCTGAAAAATATAATCATTCCTTCAACCTCTCCTGAGAGTGAATATTTTCTCTTTTCTCTCAGTGGAACAATTGGGCTACAATTGGAACAGCTGGGCTACCTGAGCCACAGAAGGTCTTCCTAATTCCTTTTTGTGGGTGTAAGCCTCAGCCGTATCTCAGAGTGAAACCCATTTAGCCACCCTTACCAGCTAATACTTCCACAAAAAAAGGGATGCCAAGTGGACATTGGTACACTCCAATAGCGCATGAGTGTTGATGCAGGCTGAGCTGATGCCCTAGAATGTGTTTTTTAGGGAAGTTCAGCATGGTAAGAAAACTTATTTGTTTTCCCCTTATGTCTGCATCAAAACAAATTATAGCAAATTATAACTGTCTTGCCTGGTTATATCAATTGACTGTGGGAAGATGTACTGTGTTTGGGTAGCTGGAACTGCAGTGTGAAGACAAAGTCCTCAGCAACTCAGTCCTGCCTTCTTTGTTAAAAATGTATTGGTTTTCTAAAATGCCCTTCTTAAAGGATCAGAACATCACACAATGGCCCTAAAAATTAAAACCTGAGAAAATCTTGTTTAGAGCAAAATAGCAGTGTGTTTTTTGGAGGTAGAATTCAAGATTATTATAGTTATTTCAAGTTATAAAATTGCCTAGAAAACCATGATCTCCTCAGCTTTCTTGTACTTGAATTTTATAAACTACCTTCAGTTTAAGAAAGCTATTTCATCTGCAGTGGCATCCTCTGAACATAACAGAAAATATGAGACATGCCAGAAGCAATGTGTCTGTCCCTCAAATTAGTCTGCTGTCTGTGGGAGTCTCTGCTAGACCTAACAGTAGTAGCAGTTACATGCAGAATCTATGCAATGGTTGGTAGCTACAACCTTTGCAGGTTTAATTGAAAGCTGGGGCCAACTGGAAAGGAAAGCTACGCAAAAGTCTTTAGAAAAAATTTTGCAGACCCTTATACAATACTAATTACCATCTTAAAGAGTGTTCTGCACTCAGAGTAATGAAATTATATAAAGTAATTAGCAAAGTGAAGATGTTTCGTTTTGTGGTTTTTTTCCATTACACTATTCAGAGCTCATTTTTCCGTGTGTGTGTGCGTGTGTGTGTGTGTGTGTAATAGTTTACAAACTATCTGTCTTCAAGTAATCTTCTGAAGTTTACTTGTTTCACTTTAAAAACATTTCACAAACTTTTAAGAAGCAGCATGTAACAGATATTCATTCCGTCCTAACTAGTTGCACTCACATTTTACATGGTTGAGCAAGAACTCCAGCCTCAAGAAATGTTGTACCACAATAATGGATAAAAAGTTCTGTTGTTATGTGGCCAGTTCCCCATCACAGGTTGAAAACATATGCACCCTCACATGTTATACTAATGGGAAATTAAGGCTACAACGACACTGATGTGCCTTCCTGTCCCAGCCCATCTGCTGAGATTCCTTTGTAAGATGAAAGGATTTAGCTTGGGTTATGTCTATTTACTGTGACAGAATCACAGGCGTGCTTGTGGCAAAGTAGGAGAAGATCCCATTAACCTGTACACACAAGCCTGAGTGGCTCCAACTTTTCAAGTGAAGAGTCAATATTCACAGAAGATACTCTGCCATTGATACTGATGTGTTTTCAGGCAATCTGACATTTGTAGAAGGCAAAGACATATTTGTACCAACTAATGGAAACAGTACACACAGTACATATTTTCATATTTCACATCACTGTTTTTGTCAACCAAAGAATGTAAAATATATTTCAATTTCATTCTATCTGGCATACTAAAAATGTTGCCATGGATAAAAACTATTTGTCACGGGGAATCTTAATTTACTAGTGCCAACTCTGCAAGATATTTCTGTCAATGGACTAATTGAAATGACATCAGGGCACTCAGAGGGGCTTCATTTATCTTTAGAATTACTGTAGTGTTTTTCTTTAAATGGTAAAATAAGAGGAATTCCTTAATGGAGTGCCTAAGTCACACATGCTCTTTTAGAAAACAGTTGTGAACATTCAGACAGCATAATTTACTAGAGGTATCATATTGGAGCAAGGCATTGGACAGGGTCAGTTGCAGCACGAGTGCTTCCAAAGCAGTCTTGGTAACTTTATCCTCTCAACTCCAAATAATGCAGCAACTTCCAGCTTCTCTCTGAGACATCATCAACCACAGGCCTTGGTAATCACTGATGAAATTTCATGCTTCTACTTTACAAAAAACCATGTCTGCAAACTCTGGTAAAATAATTAATGACACATTCAGCCTGGCAGATACAGAAAACCAATATCTAAGAGGTGTAGATTTATTCTGTGTTTTTCCATCATCCCATGCCCTCATATCACCCTCTTGGAATGTTTACAAACATTGTAGTAGTTTGTGGGCTCCACACTTTCTGTGTTTTTTCATACAGATCCATCTTTACACCTGGACAGATATTCAGCTTGGATAAACCAGTATAGTTAAGAGAAAGCAGAGAGACTTGATTTTTACTTGAGTTAAACCATCTGAGAATCTAGTTCTTAATTGGCCTCTGAAACTATTAAGAAAGGCAATATAGCTTGAAATACTTTCCACAAGATAGTTTATCTGTTCCCAGATGAATGGCTTCCTCTCTGTGCAGTTACCAGAATACCCTACCATCCCAAACTCACTTGCCAGCATAAGGTCTGCTTCCTCCTTTCCGTGTAATTCACATGCAACTACTCAAGACCCTCTAGCAAACTGTACTGTTTGTATATTTGTTCCAACATTCTGTCAGCCTGAACTATATATCCAGTTCCTCCCTCAGTGTATAATAGCATTGGAAAGATTAAATATTGATTTTCCCATATTACTTTAAATTATTTAGGGAAAAATGCATTCTTTTGAAATTATGGATTTCAATATAGTGCAGTAGGTTTTATTCAGATTTATTATATACCATGTTTTACAGCATGAAAATACTGTGGACACTGAACAGTGAAGTTTCAGTACAGCCTTTGCATTACTCTCTTGACCGTGTAGTAAGAACAGTCAGAAATAATCTGCTAATGAAATGGCATGAGTTTCAACTATGGACTTATGAGGTTGGATTTTTTTCATTGGATTCTAGTGCAAGTTAAAAAATACTGCAGTTAAAGACTTGGAACCCAAATGCCTTTACTTATTGAGTTTGTATGACATAGCTTATTCAGTGTAATCTCACAACCGTCCTCATTTCCTAGTGTGTTTCAATTTTATTCAAAGAATATATCTTGAAATAAAAGGCTGCTCTACTCTGAAGACCATGTTCTCAATTTGATAGTCAGATTTTGACTGATGCTGATTACTAGGTGTCCAATAATTTATAAATTTTAAATTTATATTGCAGTCAGTCCTGCTTTGTTATGAGATCATCAAGGGAGGAAAACCATATAGAAGGAAACAATTTTTAGTTACTTTTGGCCTGGGGTTAAAGTGGAAAAGGTGACTGTGAAGAGCTTCTGGTCTTATTACCAGTTCTCAGCAATACAGTCTTTAGTCCCACATTCCAGGACAAAATTATCACCCACACTGCACTGAGGATTTGCATTTCCCAGACGGTTTTTTGTTGGGTTTTTTTTAAATATGTGGTAACAAGAGTAATTACTCATCACAAAAACAATCTAAACCAAAATACTGTTGTTAATGCTCTATGAAATAAATCATAATCAATATGCAGACATACACAAATTAAATCACAAGGTAGAACCCCAAATAACAAAATACCACCCTTAAACTCCATCTAAATTCATACCATAAAATACGAATGTCCTTTTAGGAAGCCATAATGGCTATAAGAGGTCCAAAAAGGTAAGTAATTTCCATAAGCAAGGTGTATATTCTGTAAATTCATGGAGGTCAAGCCCTCTAAGATCTATGTATCACATCTATTTAATTGATTTTTTTTCAAATTCTTTCTTTGAATATTTTATAGGACTTTTAAATCGCACTACAAAGAATTAAGGGCAGGGTAATGGTGTGTGTTTAAAGTGCCACAAACAAGAGAGAGGTTGTTAATTTGTAAGATATGGCTGCTCCCAAGACCTCAAAAAAAAGTTTCTAAGTTTCTATAAGGGAAACTCTGACAGGGAAACTTTTCAGGTATTTGGTTCACTGGGTGCCAAGAGGCAAAAACACATGACTTTAATACACAATATTTTGGTATTTGGTCAGTCCTTGCTGCTACAGCTACTCCACTTGTGTAGAAAAGTAAATATTCACTGCTCTAGAAAGTTTGAGGAAGCCTCTCATTGAAAGTCACTGAATGATTCTTTCAGGATTACCTTCCATCCAGTGATACTACAAAATACTTAAACAATTCCAAACTCTCCTTGAAATATTTCCTAAGTATATTTAAATTGTTTTAATTTAATGTTGCGTTTAAACAGGATTCTATGTAAAAATGAGCATCTAATTGAATAATATTTATTTCAATTTTCAGAAGACGTTACAGATTTATCTCTCCCCTTCATGCTATAAAAGATTATATGGTATGCAATAGCATCATTTAAGCAACATTTTTTCAAATACAAATGTATTTTGATACATTTTATTTCTGGAGTTTAATTTTTTTACATGGCCTCATTAGGAAAGGCTTCATTCTTTGTTTTTCCTGGAAGGAGTTATTTAGGTTTCAAATGGTTTTTCCAGCACATGATTTGCAACAATCATGTCTTTATTAACTTGCTCCCAGATTCTTCCACTGTACTTTGTGTATCCAGCTTAAATAGTTAAATAAATGAAATAATAATTCAATTTGTCATATTCACCATTACGAAGAGGTGCCACTCAATTCCCATTAACTGCAAGGAAAATCCTGGTGATTGTGTTTGTCAGTTCTTCATTCTTAATCCTGCAGGTTCGATGCTTAAAATTGAGAAAGATCTCCATCTGACCCTGAGAGCCAACTATAATAGTGCTCACACAGAAGTGAGCAGATGCAGGAAAACATGATTACTGAAATATCTCTGTGGTCGTTGCTGGCTCTGGCCAGTGAAACAACCACTTTGGAAGTCACAAATGGGAATATCTACAAAACAGTTATACTCTTGGACTTCCAGTACCCTGAGCACTGCTTTAGGAAAAAAGTCTCCATGATCAAGGCAGAAAAGGGAAAATAAGTTGTCATTAAGTGTTGAGAGCAGGAAGGAAGGGGCAAGAGTGTTGGTTTTGGGTTCCTTTCCCTCATAATTAAAGAAAAACATTGTTACTTTTTCATAATCTGTTGTTTTTCTTTTAGAATTCTGACCTAACTTAGTGTGTTGTTGTTTTTTGCTTTTCTGTTTTTTTTTCCAGTCAACAGCACGCTTTTCTGTGGAAGCAATTCAGAGATGAAACAGTAAGTAAAATCTGTTTCTAATTTTGCATGGGTAGAATAGGCCAACAAATATTTGCTACCGTCTTTTTTGGTTTATTCTATAAAATTTTTTCTTGAGAATGTTTTAAAGAAAATTTTACAAGTCAACTTCAGATCTCATGGCCAGAATGCTGCAGTGTTCACAGTAGAGCTTATTTATGTGTTAAGCATGAACAATATATTCCAAAATGTGTCCTAAATGTCTTAACATATCAGTCCAAATATTAATGAAGACCAAAAGCAAGCAACTCGTTGACAGACAGAAAATTTCCATAAGCTGAAGAAACCTTTCATTCAAAAGGATTCTTTCCAAAAGAAATTTTCTGATTCAAAAGCACAGAGATATTTTTTAAAAGTTGTCATTTTCTTCTGCTGGTTTGTGTGAAATCTTTTAATTTTAATAAATGTTAAGGAAGTAAAGACTTCTATCCAGAAAAAAATATCAACTGATACCAACTTTTTTGGTCTTTGCAAGGGTCAGTGAGCCTAGAAAAAGTAAATTTTGCCACACACTACAGGTAAATGGCTGTTACAATTAACCCAGGAAAGTATGGGCTGCCTATTTTTCCTGTGATCTGTTCAAAAATAGCCTGGAATAGCCAGGTAAGACAGCAAATTCTGCATCAATGTCTATATATCTGATATTCATACTGATCTGATAGATTTCATAAGAGCTAATAAAGCCACATGTCTAAGGATTCAGTTTGCAAATTATGTTAGATTCAGCAATGACATTTTTCATCTTGGTTGTTCTTTTCCCTGTCTTCTCATATGCGGTTCCATTTTCATCTTCAGGCATTCAAAGTTAGCTTCTATTTCATGGACATGAGTTCATGAATTCTAATATTAATCCTTTTTAGGTTCTGAAATGCAGCTGTCTTTACATAGTAGCAATCAAGTAAGAAGAAAATACCTTATAAAATATCTCTTATACACAGCAAATATGTCCTGAGTCCAAAGATACATCAACTTCAGCGTTTCAGACACCGCTATTCATAGGTAAATCTTGGACTTCCTACCAAGACTAGGCTTCAGACTAAGTAAAAACAAGGTTCTACAAGAACCTGCTCTGCCAAGAATTCACATACCCAAAAACATTAGAAAAGTGTAACAGTTTATGAGGGGCTGAAGGAAGTACAAAGGAAGGAATTTTGGGGTTTTTTTTTTGTTGTTTTTTTGTTTTTTGTTTTTTTTTTTAAGAAAATATACCTTCAGGCAGCTGAGAAACTCACAGCTGCACTGAGTTTCCAGATCTGCATGGGCACTGGAAGAGCATATGTGCACTCACATATAATATGTCTAGAGCTTGCCACTGCAGAGCAAGAAGTTTAATCCCAGCCAAGCAAGGCTGCCTGGGGTATGCAGAGTGTAGTGATGGACATGAGTTTCTGTGAAAGCAAGCCCAGAGGAACACCCAAAAAATGAGTGCCAAGAGAATGTTAAAATAGAAGCTTATATATACTTATAACTCCAGGGAAGTATGGTTGAAAGGAAGAGGTAATATCTTTTATTAAATCAGTTGATATGGTTGAAAAAGCAGGCAAACTTTCCGTCTCAGAGCCCCTTCATCAAGTCCTTACTGGTCCTCCTATAATTCACACATTTTCATCATCCGCTTACATGAAAACAGTTGAAAAGAACTTTTTGAATGCCAATGAGGCATTCTTTTTTCTTTTCACCACATTTGGGCTTGTGTTTTTAACCGTGAATGAAGGGAAGTGATAAAGTAGACTAGGACAGTGGTTATAATAAAAAAATACTGTAAAGGAATTTAAACATTGAAAAGCAAAGTATTCCACTTTTGGTTTTGGACCATATCAGAGTTACATCTGAAACATACCGACCCAAAGCACAATGACCTGAGAAATTTTCACAAACCTGTATGAGAAATGCATAGATAAATTGGAGAACAAAACTAGAGCAAAAAATTACCTCATCATTTTAATAATTTTATCCTGGGTTTTATTATAAGTCTTGGCATCTTGTGCTGACAAAAAACTTGGAGCACCTATGCATACATATATTCACACATCTATCCCTTCTCCAATCAGTATTCAGTTCTGCCTGGGAAGTGCTTGGCTTTATCTCACATTTTAATATTTTAAAACAAAAAATTGCCAGCTGTAACATAATCTAGAAAGTAGCTCTCTCTCAGAAGTGACAATTTCAACAATAACTGAAATATGAAAAAGTCAGTGGCATTTGAAGAAATAGCCAAGATTTAATTTTTTTTTTCTCCTGCATCCAGGAATTTTAAGGAAAATATTTAGTAAATCAGTGAATCTCCCTTAGAAAAAAAACCAAGATTCACTTAAAATTTCCAAAGATTTCAAGAGTTTCCTGGTGAATGAAGAGTGAAAATTTATTTTTTTTTCTGATTGTTTGTTTTCAAAATAAAACAAGTCACAAAACTGCAAAGAAGGAAAATTATTCTGAGGCAGCTGATGAGGGAACACCTGAAAAAGCACATCAACTGTATATAGTAGATATTAATTCAGACAGACTTGGACAGGTGGCATCCCTGACGTTAAAGGTGTTTTTAGGGGTATAAATATCTGTGTCAGTAAGAAAAATTCAGATTTATTTAATACTGTTCAATTTAGCAAAACACTTGACATGGCTTCCATGTGAAGGGTTAAAGATGCTGGCAACTGGGAAGAAGGAGTGGACTCCATGACTCAGTGTAGAACCACGTTGATGATGCCCAAGTTTGCTCCAAGCTGTTGGGTACATAATGTAGACCTGACACTGCATGGGGCTGCATGACACTGCTTGGGGACATGTAGAAATAATAGCTAAGCTCGCAGAAGCCGTGGTGTGCTTCTTGTCAATATGCTCTGCCCAAAGCTGATTAGCCATTGCCTTGTCACAGGACCACTCTGCCACCCCCAGTCCAAGAACAGCTTGAGAAGGTCTGCCTATTTGCATTAGAATGGACTAGAGACACGAGATAAGAAACAGATACTTTAAAACTGATTATTGTGAAAAATTACCTGAGAGACTTGTTTTTCAGAGCATGGGTTGTATGTATCTGTGAGTGGAAGATTTGGGCAGGTACATAAAAACACAGAATCAGAGCTAGATTTTGTGGAAGCAAAGTCTTCAGTCTGAATGGCAGTCGACAGTCTTATAGAAGTACTTGTCTTGAGAAACATTTCTTACAAGAAGTTTTAAGAGAAGTAAGGAATTTGCCTGCAGGAGGAAGTAAAAGAAAAAAAAACCTGATAGAAAACAAAATATTTCAGTAAGTTGTGTCAACACTTTTTTCTTGTTTTCTTGTAATACCTATGATTATCACAGATGAAAGCAAGCAGTGCTATGCAAACTTTACAGGGACTTTGAAACATTTCTTCTATTTGTCCCACTGCTGAAGGCCAGACCAACACTTTCAGTTTTAAATAGATTATAAGAGGCATCTTATGACAACTATACATCTGAAAAAATTTAAGGAGTCCATAACTACATTCATCTATATTGCTAGAAATCATTGTAACCATTCGAGAAGCAACTTTGTCTTACATTTATGTCATAATGGAGACAAAAATAGCTTGTAACATGGTCTGAATGTCATTCAAAGAGATATTTAGAATTATCATCCAGCTTCATCTGCACTTTCAAAGATCTTTCTCTTTAGCCTATTGATAATAAATGTCAGAAAGAAAAAGCATCTTGTCTGCAGCAGACTTAACATTCTTTCATCCCTTGAAAATTATAGACATCTGCAGCAGGAGATGACAGTATCAACGACTGAAACTTAAATCCATCTAACTTGAAAAAAACTTTTTATAATACCTGAACAATCATTTTTTGCAAAGAGCAAAGACATCCAAAGATAACTTCTCATACTGGTAATAACCATGTGTTACTCTTACCCACAGCTGTACCAGGTACGGAGTTTTCAGCATTTCTTTGGTGATATAGGTAATACCATTTAACAGCTGCTGGAAATAATAAGTTTTCAGTTGTAAGCAGTGTGCCTATCACCTGGCACTCATCACAATATCACTCACTTAAATGCAAAGATCCATCACAAACTCTCATACGATGCAAACTCTAAAAGATATTTTTAGAAAATAATTGAAAGAAAAAAGATTTTGTTTCACTTTCTGTTGTTTTATTCTATCTGTGACTCCAGTACTAACACAGAAAAAATAGACTTAGCAGAAACAGCGAAGGAGGGACTAATAGACACAATTTGGTATTCTCCCTGTCCTAAGAAGAAAAGCATAAAGCCTGAATATGGAAAGCTATTTTGGAAATGTCCTCAAGAATGCTGAGATATTTTCAGACTAATGATTCCATTCATACAGTAGTTAAAAGAATACAATGACATTTAAAATTAATTGTGTCAAATGGCAGGCTAGTGAAAGCCTTCAATGAGGCTCCTTGTGTCTGACAACTCAAAAACCTGAAGGGTTGAGATTATTTACTGGTGATTTGCCTCTGCAATGGTCCTACATCCAGCAATCATCTCCTCTGATAAAGGCTGCTTAGGAAAGAGTGCAGTCATACTCCTTGGTAAAGGTTATATCATATTCTTCTGTCATTCCATATTTCATTGCTGCTTTATTTCCTGTCTCCAAGGCCCAGCAGCTGCTCCAATACACACTATGATCTCTGTGGCATTAAGTCTCTTCCCCCTACAATGCATATTTTCAGCCTCGACCAAACAGAGTGCAGCACCCCAGGTAATTCCAGGGCTGCAGTGGGCTGGCTCAGACCCTGAAGCTTCCCTTTTGGAGTTCAGACCAGCATGAGCATTCAGTGATTCAGCCATATTTGGCTGTACCATAGTTGCAGCAAAGTGACCATTAATCTCATCAGGAAAAACAAAACATAACACAGGCGAGGTTGGTAACAAACAACCTGCAAGTGCATCTGTCTCCCCTGAGATGGAGATTGATATCTTCCTGTACAATTTGGTAGCCAGTCAGAGTGGGGAATACTTCCCTTTATCTCCCTGTCTCCCAAGAATATTTTTTTCACACTTCTAAGTTCATGAGCCTGTCCTCTGCCTTTTTAACTTGCTAGATATTTTATGTCCACAACGTCCCAAAAGTCTGACAGTGAGACCGGAGACCTTGCTTCACAAAAGCAAATTTACAAGTGACTGGGTTTATAGTGACTATGCATGCAGAGAATTGGAACTTCATGCCTACTTCCCAGGTTGCTTGATGTTTTCACTTCTCAGAATTACTCTCTTATACCTACAGAGCAAACTACATAACAGCAAATAGCTGAGTGCACACCAATGACAACATAGCACAGCCATCATCCCGTCCTTCTCACAGAAAACCACAAAATGGAGACCGTGGGTGCTGCTCAGTCTGGCTAAAAATTCAGCCTTCTGTCTGCCTGCAGGGAAAATTGCTGCAACAATATGCATCAGTGACTAAAAGGTACAATAAGTTGCAAAGTAAGAATGACACCAAGTTAGCTAACTACTGCTCAGTCTCCAAAAGATTTAATGTTCATGATGATTTTACTCTGTCAGCAAATGAGGTGCTCAAAACACTCTGCCTTAAAGGAGAGGAGAAAGGATTTTCCTTTCAGCTCCTTAATCCTATGTATTATTTCCAGATTTCCTGATTAGATTTGACAAACTTGAGGTTGTTTTTTTTTTTCTCCACGACTTTGACTAAAGCTAAGAGCTCTCCTTTCTCCTACTGGAGTCACCTTGTGACTTTCCTTTCCATAGGAACATCTCAGCTGGCAAATCCATGCATTTTCCTGATATTGCAGTAGTCAAAGGTATCATATGATGCTTTGACTCTATTTCCTAGTTTCAGAAACTGTGTCTGCCTTTCCCCACAGTTTGCATACAAAGAAATAAAGGAAACTCAGCCTCACGGAAGACACTTTGTAGTTTTTCTAAAGGAAAGATTTGTCCCTTTCTGAACAACTGCCCATTACAAGCAGATTTCTGCCCTCCATCTCCACTCAGTGACCTGATCTGTGCTTACTGCAACTTCAACAAGCACTCGGGGATTACACTGGAAAATGCCGTCTTCATCTTTCTGAAATACTGATGTTAGCTTACCTCTGGCACTGTACCTTTCCCCAGGATATATCAGACCAGTCATAAAATTTTGATTCAGACATTCCTTGTTTCCCTTTGAAAACACCAGAAATTACATTTGACCTATCTGTAAGAAAATAAGCTGTTCCTACAGAGGATGCCAGGAGCAAATATTCCTTCTAAAGAAGCTTCCTTTCTATTTCATCTCTGTCTTGCTCTGAAAATCAGTTGAAGGAAGCGAGATACTCAAAGTCCATTTTACTGTTGTACTTAGTATGGAAATTAACAAAAATAGTCCCAGACCATGACTAGAGTTTCTCCATGGTATAACACAATTATCTAATTACAGCAAATTTTAGCCAGATTTTTTGTCTTTAGTCTGGGCAACTTCCTCATTATATCACCTCTTTCCTCTCAGTCTTGAAAATTATGAAGAAAAATGGATGGTTTTAAAAGGGCAGACTAAAACAAGACTTCTAAATAAGATTTGCAGCAGTGCTGAACTCTTCTAATCTGTGTCTTTGCTTTCTTCATTTTTTGCTGATGCATTTTAGCTACTTAGTATTTTTAAAAGAATCTCTATATGCTTATTTTCAGAGGCCTCTGCTCAGTGAAACACAAAGATTTGCATTTTTCCCTGCGTTTCTCACAAGAAAGCTACTCGCAATCCTTGCAGTATAAATAGTCTTCCTTATAGTATAGACTGTAGCATAAAAACCAGCTACAGCTACTCAACAAAGAGTCATAGAATCTTGGAATTGTTCGGGAATTTAGAATCTTTTTTAAGGGTCATCTACTCCAACCCCCCTGCCATGAGCAGGGACACTATCCACTAAATCAAAGGGGTCAAAGCCCCATCCAACCTGGACTTGAACGCTTCCACTTATGGAATATTCAAATTTCCCTGGGCTGTGTCTATATCATCACTTCTATCACAAAAAAATTTCTTCCTTAGATACAATCTAAATATACCCTAATTCAGTTTAAAACCACTGTCCTGTGTCCTAAAAGCCTTGGTAAAGAACTCTCTATTCCACTTTCTTGTAAGATGTCTTTGTATATTGAAATGCCACAATAAAGTCTCCCTGGAGCCTCTCCTTCTCCAGGCTGAACAATCCCAACTCTCTCAGCTGTCTTCTGATCATTTCTGTGGTCCTCCACTGGACCTACTCTAAGTCCATGTCTTTCCTGTACTGCTGATCCCAGACTTGGATGCAGCATTTCAGGTGAGGAGTAAAAATACATAAACATACTGTGAAAACACACTCTGACAGCCCGATATGATCATGCCTATAATGCCCTTACCAGGCTGTACTTAGCACTTCCATGCGAATGCTAACATGCTGCCACCCAAACAAGGAATACATTTCCTTTTCTAGGTGTACACTTATCCTGTACCTGTAAAAAGGGATTCCAGGTATGATTTAATCTGTTTTTTCCTCTCTTCTGAAGCTAGACAAATGATTCACAGAATAAAATATACTTTACTGACTCTGCCTTTTGCACATGATTAGATTTTAACAGATATGTCCAGATCTCAAAAATTTTGATGAATAGCTTATATATTTACTTGTGTGGTTGACTACAAACTCTCTAATGAATTTGCAAAGTCTGATATGTTCTCTTCATAAATATAGGTCTGTGAATTTTGATTCAGCCTGCAAAAGCTGCATAGTGGTGAATAAGTAGGAGTACATATGTCTTGCATAACCTGACTAGAAGTGGATATTTCATTCTCATGGTGTAATAAAATGAGTATTTATTGCTGCCACCAATATTTCTTTCAAAGAAGGGGGAATGCTTCTGAATTCAAAGAATAATGTTTCTTTCTTTATGAGTGACCAAGGTGCAGTGTACTCTCTGTAAAACTTAAGAACAGAAAGTGAGTACCCCGAAGATGTATACTGAACATAAGAAAAAGGGCAAGAGAATGTAGTTCCTCTTTTATTTGCCTTTCACTTTGAACTTCCAGTAAGGAAATACAAAACTCTTAAGCAAATATGGAACCAGAAATTCAGTATCTTACTTTTTGGTGGTTTTTTGTTTTTTTTTTGTTTTGTTTTTTTTTTTAGGAGTAAGGCAAAAATGTGGCATATTACTGAACATTTAAGTGTAATTAATTAACCCAGAATTACAGCTGACATAACTAAGTATCAACTGTCTTGGGAACTTAAAAAGTTTTTTTACTTATTACACAGGTTATTTATTGGCCTTTATAATCAGGAAATCCATACAGATTTCTCTTTAATACTTACATACTTCGTAAATATAAGGAGACTGAGCAGAAAAAATGTACACTTTATTTTGCACATATAAGATGGATGTATTTTCTTAGAAGGTAAAGATAACCCTTATTAGCAGCAGCTGACATTATACATTCTGCAATTATGCATTATCCATTTTTGATATTGCAGAAATTATACAAGTCAAGCAGTTCTACATTTTCTCTGTTTAATCTCGACTAAATTTTTTGTTAGTGGTAAAAGGACGTATTGCAATAGTATAAAAAGAACAAAAATAGTTTCACATCAAATGCTTTCTCTTGACAGGCAAGAAACTTCCCTACCTTTGAGACATTTAAGACATATCAATTTGTATCATAGCCACATTTGGTGCCATACAAATATACATAGCCACAAATGCAAAGTGAAAATTTCCATACAGCAAAGATTCTCCCTACCAGAACATGAGAGTAACATTTCATTTCTTCATGATCAGCATCCCTGTAAATATATTCGTAGTAGAACTGAAAATATCTTCAGCTCCCTCAAGATTAATTGCAGAAAAGATAGAATTTCCTCCCTCTAAATACTGAGAGTTGTTTAACATTTTGTTGACATTGAAAATTCATGCCTCCATCACAATCTTTCAACAGTTAAATATTTCAGCTTAATCGAAGAAGCAAGGCTTGGAACAAGTTTGTGCAAATCTATTATTAACCACTATGACTGCTTAATTTTGTGTTTAGATGCTTTATTAATCACTAAAATATATTGTAATTGACAGACATTATCTTAGTAGGGTTCCATTCAAAACAATATTTATTACAGATTGGAAATAATTCCCCACTGCGAATATGATGTTTCACTTGGGGATAATCTAGCACAATTATCCCATAAATAAAGTATGTTATCATTTTTACTATACGATGTCTTGAGCCAAAGATTTTTCTAAATAGTTATGAAATAACAAAGAGTTTGCAGCTCAACAGTATTATTAATTTATTCTTTTTTTACGACAGACATATTCATTAGCAAGTAAGCCACCAGTAATTCTCTTTTTGTGGCAAAAGATCTGGTCCAGTCCTGTCAATTTCTGTGACCACTATCTCAGACCTCTCAAATGAAAATCAGCTTTAAAAAGAATAAACAAACAAAACAAGAAAAAAATGCTTTTTCTTATTGAAAGGTCACACAAATAAATTTATTACAGCAGGGTAGATTCTCTTTCCATCCCACATTTTTCAAACTAGTCACAATCAGTTTCACTTTTAGGCAGCCAGAAAAACAATAGTTATGAAATGATTGTGGTGGCATCACAAATTTTTAATAATAGGTGAAGAATCTGAACACTTTATGCATTTATTCTTATGTGCTGAAAAGATCTAAAAAGAATCCATGTAAATTCTTTTCCATTTAAGTTTTCTAAACAGAGATTTACTTGAAGAAAACATACAACATTTTAATTTCATTAAATTGCTGAAATTAAAGATAAATACGGAGAAATTTCTGCTTACAAAACAAACAAGAGACAAACACGACATTTTCTTCAGTGCTGGGGAGAAAGAGCAGGAAGATGTTAATAGAAAGAGCTTTGAAGTTTTAGTATTTAATAACATCTGTAAATACCTAGCACAAATCTGCCTTTAAAGAAAAATACATAACTTTAATAGATAATAGCCCTAATTAAAAAATGCACATACAAACCTGGTCAGTCTACAATAGAAATAAATACATTGAAAATCTAATGGGTTTTTACTTTGGAGAATTCTGCATAGCACTGCTGTCAACTTAAAACTTTGAGTAAGTTCAATGCTGGACTGAGATAATTGGAACCCAACTGATTACTGAATGTCTTTGTAAGAAAATGTAACTTCTAAAGATTCATATCTTATCCAAAAAGATAACTTTTCATCCATGTAACTTTTGGTAAATAATATTTAATTTACCATTACCAGAAATCCCTGTAGACTATAACAATATTTTCAAATATTTCAGACAGTAGAAATAAAAGTTAACATTAAACCTAGGAATTCATTCCTACTTTAAAAAATATTATTTATTTCAGGCTTGTTCTTTGGTGATTCCAAAGTCTATCTCTATAGAAGTGAGCAACTTTATCATTAATTAATACTGTCTGGCAATTTAAAATAGCTTCTCCATATAATTTACATTACCTATGTACTCTAGGCTTAGATTAAATGTCCTTTTTTAGGATCGACTTTTGCTCTTCTCTTGTCATGAGCATTAATATTGATTTTTATACACGATGATGGGTCTGATGGACACCAATGTCTGATTTGCATGCAGTTTTCATAGTAGAGGAGGGATTGCAATATTTATTATTTTACATGGTGGGTTTTGGGTGGGGGGTGGTGTTTGTTGGTTGGTTGGTTGGTTTTTTATGTCTATCAATAGTTGCCAAAGCCCAGGAGACCTAATTGAAAAAATGATCTTCATAAATATAAACAAATGCTTAGAACATAGTGTTTGACCTCCAAGTCTGTTCTGGCATCAACACAAATAGGTCTTGATGCAGTTTTTTTTTTTTTTTGAGGAGCAGAAGCAGTAACAGCAGGATCATTGGCATGAACAGACTGCAACAGGTCAGTGCTCTTGCTTTGTGAAGCCAGTGCTTCTTCCAATATTCAAGGGGTAAACCATCTTAAAATTATGATCTCCCTAAGATCTTCTATCGTTGTAATCAAATTGAAGGACCTGTAGGTCAGCATATTTAGACAAATGTTAAAACCTGGTATTAAATTGGGGCTTAAAACCAGGAACCTTTTGTGCCCGTATATGAGAAATATTCTGAAGGTATGGTCATACTTTTGCCACATTTTGACCAGTTGCTACTATGGCATCCCATGACTTACTATGTGTTTATGATGAGTGAAAAGACATCAATCCATCCATCCAGATACACAATATAATTATGTGACAAGGACTGCTTTCCCTGCAAAGTTTCTTGGTTTATTTATTGAAGTATTTAAGTTCAAAAATAAAAGGAAACTAGGAGAGGATTAATTTGCTACATATTTTTCTTTATTTGTATTGTGCTGATCTGTTGGTCTAGGAAAATTAGTTGAAACTGTGTGGACTAACATAATTACTTATAAATGCTGATGATATAGATTCATATAAATCAGATATGTTATTTAATTTTAGTAAAGCATTTATTCTAGCTAGACTGTCTCTTTATGGTAAACCAAATATATATTTAGAGAGTTAAATATGGAAAAACAAGCTACTAAATTTTTAACAATATTAATCATTTCTGCTCATTATACTAATTTAGAAAAGGAGCTGAAAAAGCACCAGCAGCCCTTTCTTCCAAACCACATAAATATTTCCTTCTGGTTTGGAGATTTGTGCACAGCAAAGACAACAGTGTGTGAATCAAGGGAGGAGTAGGTGAATGAAAGTGATATATACTCAGTCTCTCCATCTCACTTAACTGGAGTTTTAACTAGGAAAATATAATAAATATCAGGACATTGTGTTTAATAAGGACTGGTCCTGGTGAAAGCGACTGTGACACTTCAGACTGAGTAGTTGCCATGGAGCAAACTGGCTTCTTAGATGTTGCTATGATGGGAACTGCATGTTTAGGTGGTGTTAAGTTCTTAAGCAGAAATTTGAATAGGCATACTGGTCACAGGCATAGGAATTGCCATGAGGAGAAAGTGATAGCTCATAATCTGCTTTTCATGCTTCCTTCGATTAATATAAATGTTATTTCCAGCATGATAGCTACTGATAAGCATTTCCTGTTGGAAGCTTAATGAACTAGATTCTTGCAACAGGTTTTAATTTTTTTTCTTTAATTCAGAAGATTTTAACATTTCTTTCCTTCTATGAACTTCATTCATTGCAGGACAGAACCAGAGGGCATAACTTCAGTGAAAAAAAAAAAAAAAAAAAAAAAAAAGAAGCCCTTATAAAAGTAGAGAGGTCCTAGATTTTTTTCTTTACCTTTGAATTGATACACAGACACACAGATTATTTTCTTTTTTGTGGTCTTGTTCCATTTTTGCTTCTGCTTTCACTTTCTTCAGAATACTTCCATATGTCTCCATAAAATAAACAATACTTGACAGTCTGCAGACAATAGCTAATTCTTTATCCAGCACATGATAGGCATGATTCTGGAAAGGTGTTCCAGAAGTTATCAATGACATTTATTGAGATGCATGTTTTATGAAATGAAAGACAACTTTTCCTTCTAAATCTACCATCAGTTATTTTTCCATTTTCTAAATGTGTATGTGTGGTAGATAATAAACACTTTACTGGCTTCAGTATTTTAAAGACTGGAAAAACCTATTATTTTATGTTTGAGAGGTTACATTTACACTCTAGATTGCTTCCACACTGAATAAATGGGGAAAATATGGGGTTTTTTTTGTTTGTTTAACTATGAGATCAGTCTTCCCACATCTCAGATTCCAAAGTTTACGTGCAAACTCCGCGTTTAAATCCACTCAGCAATGTCAAACAATGATCAGCTTGATATATCATTTATATTGTTCTTAGTAAAAAAAACACAGGAAATATAAGAATTCATAAGAATATAGCATATATATTGTTCTACTAAATGATTGTATGTAGTCAAACAATCCAGCTTCACTGTATCTTCATTTGAACTGACTCAATAACTGGATATAATAAGTAGAGATGAAAGTATTGAGAATGGATTCTTACAATTGAACTGTGAATTAGAAGCATTTGCCTCAATAGATGTTTTATGTATGTGTAATTTGAAGATAACAATGGTGCCTTCCTTTGCTTAGAAGGAGAGGATGAAATGAAGTGAGAGTCTCAAACAGAAACAAAGAACTGAAGATTTCATTACTGATTAGTGATCTCACTATTTTGCTTCTCTGAAGATAAAAAAGGGACTCTCAGTACAGGGCAGACAGATAAGTCCTTTGCATAACTAATGGAAAATGAGCAGAACACCAGAAACTGTTCTATTAAGAAACCTGTAAGATTATATTTACAAGCTGTAGAAGCGTAGCCAAAGGCAAACATTCTTCCTTACTTTGCACTTCACTTTTTATATTTATAAGGCACTTTTGAAAGTGTGTTATGCACTGCACTGTACTATTGTCAGAAGTTGATTTGTGAGCCTGTTTTGCCTTTAGGGTACAAGTCCTCTGAAGCACTGCTCTGAATGTTTGGCACAGTTCAGCTATTGTAAAATCATCATGTACAGGTAACAATAAAGTTATAATAAAATAATGTTCTGGTTTGCTCCTAACTCTGTGCTCTAGGCTGACTCAATAAAAAAATGCATTTTAGTCCACATTCAAGTGAAAAATATAGTAATATACACATTGAACATGTAGCAATACAAGATTACTTAGTCTGATTTCAGACTTTTCTTTGTTATTGAAATACAATCTTAAGAGAGGGTTCATTAAGACTATGATGCTAGTATTTCCACTATATCATCTGCATATATTCAATTTACACTGAAAAAGTTCCAGAACTATAAATCCAAGAGTTTTTCTTGCCTAGATGAGTTGAAGCCATAGGCTGTGATTTTTCATTACTTTCTGATGGTCCATTAGGCAACTATTCTACCTATAACCAAGATGTGTTGCAGTTAAAACCAAAATTATAGGTACAATGCACAAATCAAGGTGAGGTGCTTTGATCTATATTGCATCAGGAATCAAACTAGAGAAATATTATTGGCCTTTTGTCCCAGACAGACATGAGGAGCAATGAGATATGGAGAGATGGCCAAACATAGTCACAGCTCTATGATTTAAATACATCTGGCAATTAGTTGGCCCTTTCTTCTTAGAACAGAAGCTATCATTTCCTTTTATCCACCAGTCTGGGAATGACTGCTGTTAATCCTCACATTCCTCTCCCTCCAGCTCTGCTTTACAGCTAGTCCCTTGCCATCTACCATGACTGCTTTTGCCCTCCTTACCATGCCAACCCTCCAGGTCTAGACCAACATGGACCCGATCTTATCAGAGATACCCAATTCAGATGTCTGGGCTCCATCCTGGAGCCCGGGCTCCAGACATCAGAAAGAAACTCTTCCTGCTAAGCCACCTCATAGAAGAACTGACAGTGCCTTTTTTTTCTACCGTCCATGGCACTGAGGATGACAAACATAAGCACCTCAGCTAAAGTCATTTTGTGTAGGTGTGAGCTCAACACCAAAAGTGTTTTGCATCACTTTCATAGGAGCCTTTTCCTAAGAATGTTCCTATCTGTATTACAGACAATGAATGCATTTGAAAAAAAAAATGCTTGCATACAAAACCAAATACATGACCTTGCTGTTCAGCTCTTTATTATTTTTTATTCTTGTCTTTCTTCCCCTCCTCCCACATCACTCAGCCTGAAAGTGAAAAGAAAAGCTTTTTCCAGACTTGAAACTGGCATAAACTGCATTAGCCAAAGTAAAACCTGACTTTTATTCAAGCCACAGGTAGAATATACTGATAGAGAAAAGGACAAAGACAGTTTGGGAAAAAAAATAACAACTACCAAATCTGTAAATGCACTCTGGTGTGGTTGGGTTCCAATGCCTCTTCCCAGGTGGTTTTTCCCTCTTCACTCCTGATTGCAGCTCTCAGAGAAAAAGCCTTGAGGCAGACATAACTTCTTATATGAACAAGTCATATTTTCCTATCTTTGATTTTCCAGGCAGTATATTCTGGCCTTTGTACCTTGTTCCTCCCTTTCTCTACTTCAGCCCATGATGCCACAGAAGGTACTGAATATTGTGTACATATTCACAACTGCAGTAAACACACTACTATTTGGGAAAAAACATTTTCACTTTCACCAGTTTAGTTTATTCTTCTCTGTTGCTCTTCTCTCTTGTCTGAGCCCTGTAGCTATCATCATGAGCATCACGTATTCATGTAATATGTAGTGCTATTCCAGTCACGGGGTTAGTAATGTGACTAACGTTTGTCACATATAGTGTAGTTTGGTCTCTCATCTCCAGTTCTCCCAGGTACATCGCATCAAAAAAATATATATATTTTGTGACATTCACAAAGAATATAGACTCATAACATATATATTGACTTCTTTTGCCGTTAGAGGAAGATTTGCAAATCTGTCATTTTATCCTACATCTCTGTAATGCATGTGGTAAAATTTAAAATAACTTTGTAATCTCAAACTTCACAACTACAGCTTAAATAAACCTCGTTGGCACTGGTAGACCAGAAATATTTTATGTGACAACAAGTCAGACTGTAGTTTTCACATCATAACTCATAATGAATGATATATAGAGAGAGATTGCAGGATAGCATTTCATAGGGGTATATCAATAGGATGCTCAAAGTGCTTTGTTTCTTTCAGCATGAACTGGAATTAAACAGGAAAAGACAACTCCCAGATATGAATTCAACTTCAATTCTCAAATTGCATTAGTTTTGAAACCCAGCTATCCATGTTGTAGTTCATAAAGCATTGCACTATATCTGTCTACTTAGGAGGACTAGGAAAACCTATAACCTGCCTATGTCCCTAAAATGCAAAAAAAGGAATGATTCATATGAGCAGACTTGTCTGAAATTAAAGTCTAAAGAAAAATCTGAAATGGTACATCCAAGCATTGGCGTATTGCCATAATTTTCATAAGGATTTTATATGTCAGCCAAATTATATTGCAATGCTCTGCATCCTAAAGTCAGATCAGATCATCACTTTGCAAGAAGGAAAAATAAAAACCCCCACAAAATTTCATTGCAGGGTCTGACATAAGGTGCTGTCAGCCACAGGGCTTACAACTGTGACAGTGGCAGCTGTTCCCTTTGGCAAACACAACATCTGGGAAAACTACACAGAATGAGATTTTTATCTTTCTCACACACCATGATCTGAATGGGCATATGCCCAAAATATTAGCCATGTGGATGAAGGAAGCTTCTAGATCTGGTAACCAATTTAGGTCTGTATTGTATTCTCAGTCTGCTCTTGTTAAATGCAGAATGCTGACAAGTTCAGAAGAAAAAAACATAATATTCTATGAGAAAAATGATCTGCTTGGAATTTATTGCAAATGCATGTGTTTCATAAGCTCAGCCTAGTCCAAGGGCATCCTGACCTAAGCAGGTTAGACAGTTCTCTGAAGGAGTTTCACTCATATAAGCAATCTGGCATCTCCTGAAGAAACATCAACCAACATTAGGCTGTAAGAGCTAAAGGTTATTTTTTTCTCCAGCAAGTACAGTCAAAGACAAGAACACTAGAAAAGGGTGCAGTGCCAGACATTGCAGGAATGCCAGCTCAAGATGCACTTTAAATTACAGTTTATTTTTGATTTTTACTGACAAAACAATTCTTTCAAAATTGGAGAGCACCAGAAGAAAGTAGGGACTAATCACCACAATGTATTCCAGTAGGGACATAGAGCATTTCTCCTTCAAAAGCGTATTTTGAATTTGCACACAAAATACTAGGCTCTTAACCTCCCCAAAATGCCCCTCAAAAACTGTCTAAATAAAATTAATTTTGGTTTTTACAGGTAAAACATTAACATTTCAGGGCATGGAAGATTCAGAGGTAATAGTATAACCTGAGGGAAAGAGCACCAGAAACCTGTCCATAACATATATGTAAGCAACTGGCTAGCTAGGCAGATTGTTCACAAGAGAATAGGCTGTAGAAATTTCTGTTTAATTTTGCCATATGTGGAGAAAAAACTTTCAAATGTGCAACTCTGACTTCCATTTTGGTCTGTATATTCTGGCTCTGTTTGGTGTGCATGCACATCATATGATCATAATTATGAACATAATTATGTATTGAACATGTCAAAATTATTATAACAAAACCATTGATTATTAATAAGACAACTATTATTGTAATTATACGTAAATATATTAATATTTCACATATAAAATTTTACATATATCATAGATACTAAAATATTTGCTGAGTCTTAATGTCTACATTTTTTCCATTTTTAATATTTAAAATAAATTAAGTAGTCATTAAATGAATGAATGATAACAATACCATATTAATCTTAATGATTGATAATTTAAATATTAACAATAAACACGTATTGTAAAAGAAGGAATAGTTTTTTTCAGAAAAGAAAGAAATGCGTTTTTTGACCTTGCAACTATATTGAATGCTCTGTCTCTGCCTGCTTTTCTACAAACAGGCTGTGGTCTGTAAACAGCCTTAAATAGTTGGAGCCAAATAATGCAGCAGTGCAAAGACCAAAGCAGTCCAACACTCAGTTATTCTGTCTATGAAATACAAATCTTTTCCAGATTAAAAAACAGTAAGTCTGGTGTAAAAAATTTGAAAGTCCATAAAGAGTAAACTGTCCTCTATAAATCATCGTTCAGAATAATAATTTCAAAAAGACTGACAAATAGTCCCAATGTCACCAGTGCTGGTTTTGATCCTAAACCAAATGATCTGTAAAAATCATGATTTATAAAAATCACATGATCTTTGAAAAATTAAACAGAAAATTAGAAGCACATGTGAAATGATTACTAAGGTTTAAAACAAATCTACAAAAATAAATGTCAAGAAACAAATATGTGAGTTATCACAAATAAACTCTAGATTTGTTACAATTTGTTCAAAGAAATAAATAAACCATAGAAAAGGGGTACAATGCTATTAAAATTCAATTACCTTTTTTACATGAAGTATGTATAAACTATCCAGTCTATCAAACCAATCACAACCTCATCTAGATATATCCAGGACAGCCATATATAAACTTTGGAAAAGGACTGGTTTTAGAAGTTCAGGGCTCTGTCAACAGTTTATCCTACCTGGTAAGTTTACTAGTTTCATCGAAGCAGAAAGAGTGGTTAAACATTACATACACTGACAGCTATATTCTGATAACTTATTTCCTGGCAGTTACCTATAGTAAGCCTTGCAGAAGTCAATGCAATTAGGGGAAAAAAAATCACTTTGATTAAGGTTATCAGAAATATGTTCCTAGAAGTTGCATCCAAAAGACTTTGACACAAAATGTATAGCATGTCATCTTTTGATCAGTCTTTGAAGAATAAGACAGATACTTGCATATTTATGTCTGGCTTGTCGTGCAAAAAAGAAAAACACAAGCAAACAAAAATAAAAAACCAAGGAAAAACCCAAACAAAAACAATGACAATTATCGAGGGGGGAAATGAAAACTTAAAATTAATACTTGCCATAATTCAAAGCAGTACCAGAACCTTCATTTAGATATTGTTTCTTTTCCATGATGGTGAAGTTCAAAACCAACCATGAGATTCACAGCAGACCCAGTTTTCTGTAAGACCAGAATACTGAATAATCTCCAGCAATCAAGATCAGTGAGAAAACAAGGTTAAAGGAGAGATACTTCAAATTAATATCCAGACCTAACTTTCACAAAATTTCTATTGACCATAAATTACATATAATCTGCCCTTCAGCATGTACATTTATCTGAAGAATAAAAAGAGTTGTCATCCTTAATGAGCTATCCCTTGACCCCTTCCAATCTATTTCCACAATGCTGACTGTGTTTACTGCATTGAAAATATTTCCACATTAAACCCCATACCATGGAAAACATTAGCAAGGACCTTGGCACCAAACAAATTATGAGTTCTGTAGTTTATTTTGCTAATCATTTACTCTGATGGTAGGCCAACTAAAATAAGTGGGGGGGAACAACCAATTACTTTTTGAAATAAGAAAATGAAATAAAATTACTCCCAGCAATTATTATTGCACTCCAGTTGATTTTGATTATTATTATTATTATTATTATTAACCTGTTTCAGCTATGAAATTAAGATGTAGATACCTCAATCTTTTTATTTCACAGAAGTTTATTTCACACCTGTATGTGTACTTTAAGTTTCAAAATTAAACTCAGCATGTCCCAGAAACTGCAGTTCTGAAATTTACCTTCTTTGGATTTCAGTATTATAAATACACTATATCAGGAGATCATTTGTCCTAATTCAATCTCTCAAAAATTAGATATTCATATCTAATCTGGACTTTTCTATAATGGAAATAGGAGATAAGGGAAAGGAGTAATTAATCCAAAAACAGGCAATAAGAAATAATTCAAATGTCAAGCTTAGACATCTGAGTCCTACATGATTGAAATTGATCAAAATACATCACAAGGTGAAATTACATGCCTGATGAGAGGATAAAATAGGTTGCATTTGGGAATAATCAAATTGTGGGAATCGTGTACAAAAGAACTGACTTCGTTAAAAACTGACTCCCTCTGTACAGGCCTAATTTTTAAAAACTTTATTTTGAAGGATATTTCAAAGTGCCTGAAGTTCCCAGATGTAATCCATGGGCTGAAGATTTTAACTCCAATTTAATAGTTAAGAATTTCACAATTTCATCAGGAACGTTGCCAAAGCATCCAACTTTGAGTCTTTGTCTATAGAGAATTATTAGGAGCAGTGGTTTCCAAACATTCCTAAGTATGGATTCTGCATCACCTGAAAAGTTAGGTCTTTAAACCTGTTCTTTTGCTTTATTAGCTCGAGAGACTTTCTAAGATTAGATTAGGTAGAAGACTACCTATGTGACTTATGTAATTGTCTTCAAATGCGATTTTCCATCTGGAAACAGGAAGGTAATTTACTTCCCAGGCACCATCAAAATTTCTGTGGTCCAGCAGCAAAAGTTTCACAAAATGATCAGTGGTAAGCACATGAGTAAGTCCAAGAGCTATGTGGGTCTTACAAATATACTCATCTCAAGGGAAGAATTGGCCCACTTTTAGGCTAAATAACCCTTTGAAACTTCTTATTTCTCTCTCTTCACCATAGTGGGAAAGAAAGACCACTGTTAAGTGCCTTTCTTCCTAAAGACCAACATTAAGTACCTGAAGATAGTCATGTAAGCTCAGTTTTGAAATAAGTGTTTTGATTATGAAATCATTCCTTAAAAAATTAAGAATAGTTATTGCTATCTGTGGAGGATGTTTTAGGTTTTCTCCTGAGAAATAAGGGAAATATTAGCAAGATCAAAATAAACTCTATATCTATTAAACACAATACATCAGATGTGAGTGAAGAATACTTCTGTGGGCAGGTCGGATTTTTTAACAGCCAAAACAAGTTTGTATGGAGATGAAAAATTTATTGCACCATTAGCTTTTACAAAATAATAACTTCCTCTACAAGAAGTGCTTTGAAAAACAATTGTCACCAAGAGCTAGCAATCAAGGGCTAATGAAAGCATATATTCAGTATGCTCACTAAAATACTTCAAAATTGCATTTAAGTCTCCAAATCGTCTGTCCAGAATATTATTTTTCATTCTGAAAAATACATTAATTTTGCATCAGCTGTAAATCAGTGATTCTCTTTCTTACATTAAAATATTTTAAAATATTATATCTCTTTAGAAGTCTTCCTACAACGACAAAAAACTCACTGACTTTAAATGTACTCTTGCAAATTGATTTGCACTTTGCTATATTAAGAGATAATCAGAACAAATAGAAAAAAAGGCAGTTTATGCCCACTTTCATCTTGGCAATTTGGTTAAAAGCATAGAATTTATAATTGTGCTTTTACAACACTTTTCTTGAGTTGATTTGCTAAATTTTAAGCTTTATTCAAGTAAAATACTACTTACATTTTGTAAGAAATACTTTATAGTGTTTCATGGATATGTGACACAACAGCGATTCAAGATGTATGTCACTAATAGAAAACATTATTTTGACAGATTCCAACACAGCTGACCATAAATATATTAGTCCACTCTACAGAATTTGCTAGACTAAAATAAAGCACCGCTTAGTTTGGGCAAAGATGGGGTGAATATGTTGCCTGTTACTTTACATGTACTTTATCATATTTAGGCAGAATGCAAATGCTCAAGGAGGAGGTTGGAGTAAAGAATTTTAGCTAGAAGTGAATTTCCATAGGGTTAGTAATCACAAAAGAGAATGTCTTTTTAATCTCTGGTGTTCAATAAATTTTCAAAAAAGTTTGGCATGGAGAAAAAGATCACAAGAAATAAAACTATTTTATGTCAGAACTATTCTAAAACTACTGGGCAGCAGCACTTCATTTATCAAGGAAAGTAAGTTAAAATACCACCTCTGCCAATAAAACAGTCTCTGAGATTCAAATAAAGGAATGAAAAGCCCTTGGCTAATGCCTTTTCATGTTCTGTTCACCACTTGCACAATATGCTTAGTATCATGCAGTATTTAACCAAGTTCCTTTAATGATTGTAATCAAATAATAAAAAAATAACAAGTGAAAACCACCCATAACAGCAAATAAGGACTAAAGTAAGCAATTAATTAATAATATTAATGAATAATAATGATGATATGTTATGGACTATCACAAATTCAGATGTGACCAGAATAATTTTATGATAATCTTCAATGTTATGGAATGTTAAAGTGTTGATTCATATGAAAGTGGGGTATAGCTTTATCATCCTGAGGGAGAAAACACAAAGTATCAAAATATTTATCTAAGCTTTCCGAAATTCCTGTGCTGGTGCATGAATACAGGTATCTGTCACTCATTTAAGAGAAATCTCTATCCCTTTCTTTAGGGATATTATTACACATGGGCTGGTACCCTCCTTGTTCTTGCCTGGCATAAGAATTTTTTTAACTTCTTAACATATGCATGGAAGTGTTTCAATGTCCTTTATCAGGGCAAACTAAAACCTCCAAACCAATCACTGTCTCCATAGAATAAGAGATTAATCACTTGCCTTAAAGAATGGGTCTATGGGTTAAATGTCTAAATTCTGGATAATCACATGCACTTTTTTTAGCTATCATTACTGGAGGGAAAAAGACACCTCTGGAGAACATTTATTCCTATCTGAAAACAGGTATCTAAAATGAGCAAAACCAGTAGACTTCCTTTGGCTATAGAAGGAGTTGAAGTGACTGCCTTAGACTTAATGACTAACATTCAGACAGCTGAAACTGGAGAAGGTAAGCACCATCTCCCAAAAACCAAGAGAAGGCCTACTGACAGAAGCCTAAATAAACAGTTGCAATTTTCCAGATCAAAATGCTCTAAGTTGAAAATGCATAATATCTAATTAACAAAAATATTCTGAGGTCCCACAGATAGCTGTGTCCCTGAGCATGCTTTGGACACCACCCCTTGTAGTCACAAGGAAAGTGTAGGTGCTAGGGAAGGTCTTATGAGGTGCATTCTAGACAGGAAAATGTATGGAGACATGATGACCCTCCAAAGGCCTGCAGATACCCATCACAACACTGTTTATGGAAATATATTTCTTCTCATGGAAGGCTTCATAACAAGCCTGAAAAAAGAGATAGCTACTTTAGTCAGACTGGATCCTACCACAACAGTGTTCAGGAGTTACAGTTAGTCTTCACTTTCTTGTATTCATCCTTGATTGCACTACTGGAACATAAATATTGTTTTATAGCTGAATTATCCACCCCTTAAAATCCCTGTTTCAGTAATGGGATTGGTGACAGCATCTCAACCATTATAGCATAACAGTGCAAAGATAATTATCATTATAAGAACAGATCTTACAGCGAGGCAGAGTGGTACACTCATTAATTCGCTTGCCTGATGCAGCCAGGAGTCAGATACAGCTCCAAGTCTAAAGGTCAGAAGTCATATCAATCTGCTTCATAAATGTTGATTTTAGCAAGATGCAATGTCACGAGGGGATGGCAGCAAAATGCTTCTGTGTTTATAAGGTGACCCTGAAGCAACAAATTGAAAATTTTAATATGCATTTAGATTAACTTTCTATAACTTTTATTTTTAACATAATGGTGATAAAAAACCCAGAGGAAAATTCATGCAATTAACACCTGATTAACAGATTTGGCTGTGGATTTTTTGCTATTACTGCATTTAGCGAGTTCGCTTGAAAGAGTTCACCACATATATTGAAGCTTTCAATTACTTACAAAATCAGTTGTGTTTCAATATCCTAACTTTAGACTGTAGTGACAATATGCAAAGACTTTTTTTTAACTCTGTGAGCTTAATCTTGCAGTTTCCTTCTTGCTTCAGAAATGTACATTGTCTCAAAGCTCGAACATTTAAGCTGTGAGACAATTCATATAACCTGAATCAATTAATGTTTAGTTTGCTGTGTATCTTAAGCAATGTTTACATGACAATATATCCTCTTCTTTTTCCATAGGGTGGCAATGAGTGAAGAGACAGCCAAATGCAACCATGATGCAGCACTGTACTTTTTGAACAAAGATAAGCACTGAAAACATAAACATTAAAAAATTATGGAGCATTAAACACCACACTTACCCATACATAAATATATAAGTTTTCTTTCCTTCTGTGTCTGTGCCCTATCTAGAAGCCTTGAGTAACTGAAGTTAACTTTTCTTACACTGCCATTAACTGACTAGAGTTCACAAGCTTGATTAGCTTGAATGATTGAAGACAAAATGCAGTTGAAAGCTGTCATCATTTATGTAGACATCTATTTATTTATGAGGATTATTGTTCTTGAGAGGACTGGAAAAATCTTTCATTAATTACTCTTGCTTTTCCTCATCCAATATGTTTACATCTTTACATACATACAAGTCAATTTATAAAACTGATTGTTGATGCTGTGTCAGTGCTTTCTGTCATCATCTTTAAAAAGTTTTAAAGTTCAGATGGAGATAAATCCACAAACACCATGCCGGTACATTTCCTTGCTGTTTCAAGCTTATTTTTTGACAGACAGTGTTATGTTTAAAAGCTTCCTCAGAAAATAACCTCAAACACATGATGTACACAGAACTGGGGCTCAATCAGTACCAACGAAAAGGCTGCTTGAAATGGGGTTTTCTCTTTTACTATAATGTATTACCAGCAAAACAACTACTGCTTTCCTACATGAAGCAACACAATATCCCAGTCCTGCCTCCACCTATGACCCTGCCCTGAACAAATGAGCTCATTATGCACATTTCAAGAGATAGCAACCCTTCAGGAGATATTCTAGAAGCAAAATACTTTGTTCCTCTAGGACAAAACATGGGTGAACTCACAGAAGGGTCACAAGCTGAGAGGTTGATTATTGCTGCCTGACTTTCAATAGAAGCTGGATTAGAGGCTGTGTAGATGGTTTTGGCCACTGACTTGAATGGCCTTTGCAGTTAATCACTGCTGGCTCATTAGCCAGCCCAACCCAGCTGCTTGGATCAGCTCTTGGACAGGTAGCAAGCAATCAACACACAGTGAAACATGAAGTAATGATCATTATAGAAAATGAATGGGGAAAAGAGAGAATATCCCTCATAAGTAAATCTGAGAACATCATTACATGATTGATGTGGGGCAGTTTGCTCGTTTTGTTTTCTTTCAGACACATCAGCACTGGCAATTGGGAACCAAATAATAACAAATCAATCCTATTGTTCCCCAGTGTAATTAGGCACTAATATTTGGTTCGTGCTATCATGTTTTCTTGAAATAACACTATTCACTGTCACATTTTCCGAACTTATTAAAAAACACAAGGACCCTAGAATGCAGACTGCATTTATCAAATCATATCTGAAACACTGAGTACACTGGAGATTAGAAAACAAAACTCGTTTTAAAAACTTTTTTAGCATGGGCAAGAACATTTTTTCTTCTCAGTCCCCAAGGTTAAAATGCTTTGAACTAAAAATTAACAATGAAAAATCAATCATTATGCACCCATCCCACAGGCTTAAAACTTCCACCCACGACCATGATGCTAAAGAGAAGCAACATTGTCATTCAGTATCTATGTCCTTAAGTGTCTGGAATTAAGTCTAGAAAATGATATTAGAGACAAGCTCAAACAGTAAGAGCATTCAGATTAAAGTCTCTCAGAAAATGGAGACTCAAATCACTGTAATAATACCTATTCCTGCCATAAGGAAAACAAAATAGATTAAATAATTCAGAAGTATTTCATGAGCAGAAAAAATGTAGTGTAGTGGGTAAGAAAGAAGTAAAAAGGCATCCACAGTTTGGAAGGATTTGTAGTTGCAATTTCTCCTTCCAGCATTAGTGTAAAAAATCTGCAATTTTTATACCAAAGATCAGCATAGTAATGCTGGTTAATACAAAGAGAAATAGAAAACTGACCTCTGCACATTAAGTAACATCTCAGAAGAGAAAATGATTACACAACATTAATTGTTTTTTTTCTTGGTTTTGATTGAATTAAGTGGGTTGTTGAGATTCCTTCCGTAGCTTTTATAGTTCTACAATGAAATTATGTGGCAATTACAATATCACTTTCTCCATCATAAGCAAAAAATAAAAGATATGAAAGAATGATGATAGCACATGCAGACAAATTGTGTGTACACAAGTGAATTGTAAAGTGATGTTCAACTATTTTTTTTAATCCATAACATAGGCAGGAAACAATAAATTAACCACTTTCAAGCAAAAATTTTAACCAGTTATGTTTCTTCAGCAAAAACCAGAGTAATAATGATTACTTAGTTGTTCAGTAATTTATTAAAACTTACATTAGGATTAATACTTCTGGGTTTAACAATTTTTTCACACAGAACTTGATTACAATGACCCTTCACTTATATTAAAATACTCAAAACCCATAAAACTCAGAGGTAAGTTTTTAATCATGGTTTAACTAGGTTCCATGAAGTTGACAAAAAGAAAAATAAAGCTTTGCAAGTATCTACTGCATCTCAAGTAAATTCATAACACATATAGAGTTCTTGGTGTTTATGTGTCCGTAGCTATACCGACAGAAGGAAAAATTACAAAGCCTACAAGTTTATACCTGTCTAATACCCAACCTAATTATATCACTATCTATAAAAAGTCACCTTGCACTAATCAAAGCCTTTTCACATCAATAGTTCATGTACCCATTCCACTGCTAATGCAGGTATACCTCATGGAAGATGGCTTAATGGTTTGAGGCCAGTAGCAGCCTTTCTGTGCCCAACAGAAAGGGGAGGGAAAGGGAAAGGTTTACAGGTGTTCTCAGTAGCCACACCCTAGCTGCCCACTGACCCCAGACAAGTTGCTGTGCCAGACTAGAAGAAAGGGATGGATACTGGCTTAGCTGTACAATGCAAATAAAGCCAGTGTATCTGAGAGAACTCCTATTACTCTAAGCAACTTTTTCTCTTTTGGCAACTACATATTTATGCACATTCCAATTAATAGACTATTTCAATCCAGTGATGTAATATCAAATACCAGAAAAAAAAGCAAAGCACCATGGTGAATGATGCCCTGGACCTGGACATTTCATTGAGAATTAGGTCACCACTAGAAATATGAATATATGTTTGTATATTTGCTTCTTGTCTGCAGTTACAGCAGCTGCTGTTCCATTATGCTGCTCCACCAGTGCAAAGAGTCCTCTTTCAGATTAAAACATAGCCAAAGTGCTGAAAATCCTTTTGCTCTTCTTTTTCTCGGTTGTTAGGCAGCTGGCACTCTAAGTGGGCCAGGCTTAGGAAACTTTCCTCATTGTTATTTTGTATTCTTCTGTGTCCATTCACTGAAGAAGGCAAAATGAAAGAAATTCAATTTTGGCAAGCTTTGTGGACCTTCTCCCAACATGACAGAGGGGCAGTCTTCAGCTTGGTTTACCTCCATTGGTGGCGAGAAGGAAGGTCTTCAGATGAGCACATCCTGAGTTCTTCAAACAGCAATTTTCTACAAAAGCTGTGGAAATCTGCAGGCTCTCCCCCTCTCTCGAGTATGTTCTCTGACAACATCTGACACAGTTTGCAGTTGGACCTTTGCAGACCCGTTATTTTTCCTCACCTTTTTGCCAAAGGCTGATGCCTGCTGGGCTGCAGGCATTTGAAGCCAGTCTGCAGGTTTAGTCTCACTGCAGCCATCATGCAGGTAAGCCCAAAAGCTGAGGCATATCAAAGCTAAACTACTCCCCAGATATTTTCTTTCCTTAATTAACTTTTCTTCTTTTTTCTCAAAACTCTCATTGTAATACCATTGCTTTCAAAGAGTATTATAGAGAGTTCTCTTGTGAGTAATTTCAGGCCTATAAAATTTGCTCAATTACCATGAAGTGCCATATAGAAGAGAGGAAAATGTCTCTGTATTCAAAGGCATTTAGTTTGAAGCCTACCAAAGTTCTATTTTTCATTTAGAAATGCTATCACCTCTCCATCAATTATATTGCTAGTTCTACCTTTTTAAAGATCTTAGTGGATAGGCAGAGGAAAGAAACTACAAAAAAACCCTGACTTGTTGGTCACATTTAGGAACAATATCTTCAGCTGCAATACCCAGAAAATCTTCTTGCTACTGTCACTACTATTCAAAAATAAATATGGGTTGTGGAGGAGATGCATTTTTTTCAAAATGAGAGATTCTGTCTCCATTAGTTTTCTCTGACCCTCAAAGACAGGATGGGGATATATAATGAAACACTTAGAAAGCTTTAAAATATATTTTCCACTAGTTTTCCTACCAGGCATTGATGCATTTGAGCACACATTACAGGAAACCAGTAGTGCACAGTCATAGGGAAACTTACAGCATAAGAACAACAGAGTTTGGCTTGTATGAAGCAGATACCTGCAAAACATTTTCTGATGGCTTTGTGACCGAAAAAGTAAGAAGAAGAAAGAAAACTCTGAAAATCTTTCCGTGATTAAAATAAATTACAAAAAATAAATTGTTTTAAATCTTGATGTTGTTCATTTTAAAAATAGTTTATTTTTTAGCTCAAGGCAAATTCTACAGACTGATTACAAAAGCAATGAAAATAAGGTGCTGACACAATGTCAACTTTGGAGTAATAATTGCACTGCTATAATAATCTGTTTAATTGTTGTTTATTGTAATTAAATTCTCATGCGCACCAGACTTGCAATTTTCTTTTCCATGTCAGCAAGGTTTCCTTTTATAGAACAGTTTGCCCAAAGCAACCAGTGACGTTACTAGACAGGCATTAATCAAAGGACCCTACAAAGCTACACCTGGTATCCTTGAGGCAAAATGTTTGCCAAAACACAAAACCCACATAAATCGATGCACGGTGGTTATGGTGGCATTGTTATGCTTGAAAGCAAAAATTTTATAATTCATTTTTAAGTATCTATTGCATGAAGTAATATTCATGAGCCAATATTATTCACTTAATGACCAAAATACCTCTCGTTGTGAAGACTGACAGCTAATTATAATTAAAAAGACCAGTAATTTTCCCATATCCATTTTCCAGATGTTAATGTAAACTAGATTGACAATGTAGATAGACATAACAAAGGAGTCTAAGAGAATTCATTTGCACCTGCTCAATACCAAAACACCACAGAGGTCAGCAGAAAATTCAGAGTTAATTTTAAGATTTTGATAAGTTGAAATGACATGTGGCCTCGAAGGAACATTGAGGGCAAACTCAATGAAAATTTATACCACCAAAGAAGCCTGGATTAAAAAAAAAAAAAAGAGAGAAAACCTAAGGATAATTAATATTACTTTCACATAGAGCATCAGTAATGTTGAAGCTTAATGTGAAATAAACACTTGAGTCAAGTTAATCTGATGCTAAAATGATTGGGCAATTTATTACAGCTTAAGAAGGACATTGCCACCAGAACAGGAAATAAAGGTTTTAAAACTTGGGTAATTATTTTCAATCAGAGCTGCTTTCAAGGTCAAATGTTTAATACTAGCCATTATTTTCTCTCTGCTAACTTTGGCAGGCATTTCACATGTCTCATCCATAAATAATTAAAGAAGTAACTGCTGTATCATCTTAGCCTTTGGATTAAAATTTGAGTGTGCAAGGTAAAGATTTTATTTTTTCCCTCAAAGACAGCAACATGTAGTTTATCTCGCCTAAAAAATACTGCCTACTGCTTTCTAACTCAACAATATAAACATTTCCTAATAAGCTTTCTCTGTGATTTATTTTTCCTTTTGGACCATACTCAGCTACTTCAGCAAATTGAGACAAATAAACCTGAAAGTTCTCTGTAAAGGCAATCTGCTAACACACACACACCAAAGAAATTAAATGGAATTTAAGCTGCTGGCAGGCAAAGATGAAGTAATATTTGATGTGGTTTTATTCTACTAGTATTGCAACTATTTGTGAAGAGAATGGAGGTATTAGGTTTGTTTGCAATTTACTTGCTCTTATACAAAAATCTAGATCTAGTAATGCCTTTATATTAGTTAGATATTTATATCAGATTGAACCCCACAGACTGGAAAGTTGGCATTAAAGCAAATAAAAAACAAATAAAGGAAATTAGTTATATATAACACGATGTGTTGATAAATTCTGAAATGCACATTACTTTCTGAGCATCAGCATCTCTCACTAGAGTTGATGTCCTCAGTAGTAATCATATTTGGTTTTTCAGACCAAAATTAAAAGAAGGTTCTACACAGCTAAGTACATTCAGTCCAATTCAGTAATTGAAGCACATGCTTAGAACTTTCTTTAAAACAAAATAAAAGAGAGTGATAAGACATGTTTGCTCTAAGCAAACATTTAAATATTTTCCTTTTTTTTTGTGAGTCTGCTTGATTAAAGCAATTGTTTTTTGTGGGGGTACAAGTAATTTGGGGAGATAGCCAAGGAATCAGTATTTTTCAAGTGATTAAATATAAGTTGAGGTAATTTTTTATGTGTCACAATTTTAACACTAAGAAGTTCTAAATTGAAAGGAAGCCTTGGAAATAGTGATAGAAGTCATCCATAAATTAGAAGAAGAAATCAAGCACAATATTTAGGAATATTAATATAAAATAACATTATAAAAAGAGGGGGGAAAGGGAGTCATGGAAGCAGGATTCTCTTTGGCATTGGTGAAAATATATGGCATTCAAACACAAAAGGACAAAAAGTCTGTGAAGCCAAATAGCTATATCCTTTAAAAAGTGTTTTTGAAAATTTAGCACAGTAGTATTTTTTACTGAGGCCCCAAGTCAGTAAAATAATAAGCAATTGCCTAATTTAAGTCCGCATACTCCTTATTTAAATGCAAGAATATTATAGCTAAATACGTCTCTCAGGAACACTCAGCTTTAAAATTCTACTCATTCTATTTGCTTTTGATTATTTTAAAATTGCTTAGATTTAAAAAAAAAAATATCATTACACACAAATAAGTGGATGCGCTGACAAAGTCTCTTTGTATTTACTCTAGCCTTCCATTATTTCCCAATGCTTCTTAAGATCAGCATTTCTTGTTGAGCTGCAATTAATAAATTTAGGCAATATTTGACTACACACAAAGTGACTACATCACCGCCTACAACGACAAAAAAGAAGAGTGGGGAAGGTGTATCTAATAAAAAATTCCATCCTGCACAAACTTCTGTCTGAATTGCCTTCTGCTCAGGCAAAGCAAATAAAAGTTCTTAGAACCTTTCTCGCCTTTTTTTTTCTCTTGTGGTCACAAATGAGCAATTTTCACACTTAGAGACATTCTAATGGACATAATAGCTTCTCTACTGCCTACCATAGCAGTCAGTTATTATTAACTATTAAACCAATTACTGAGGATTGATTTTTGAAAATTAACTTGTACGTAGTATTCTAAAACTAAATGCCTACTGGTTCACATTACAGCCATTGGGGAATTTATGCTGGCCTACTGCTGCCTAGATTTATAAAAGAACTTCACATTAACATGGTGTGTGTTGAGTTTTTCTGTAGGAAGCATTGCAATTCCAGTAGTCAGGACAGAATCAAATGCAGAACCTTATTTTCACATCTTTCCTCTCTGGGACGTGATAATTTAGAAATCAGCTTGCTTTGCCCCGGAAAAAAAAAGAAAATCATGATCAGAGTTTTCCATATGTCACTCCTTACAGTGTTTCTTAATTTTAAACGAAGTCCTCAAATTAAACATTTAGATGTATTTTGGAAACAATGTCTACAAGGATGTGGACTCCCTGGAGAAACTGTTCCCACATGAAAGACGTACAGATTCCTCAAATACTTTAGAATTGCTACCACCTGAATGCATATAACACTTTGAGCTTTCAAAACCGGCACAATGCAGAGGAAAAAATATGCTAAAACACTTAATAGAATAATACTTTATCTTGCTATTGGAAAATTGATAGTCATAAATGAGTTACATTTTTGATATCTTTTTTTTGGAAGCATCAGACAGTCATGGACAAGAACACACAAATTAGCCAACATGAACAGACCTTATCTATGTGGAAGATCCTAAATTTTGTTTATAAAGTGTCATGTCACAATACACTGAAAAGGCAAAGAAAAAAAAATTTTATCATCAGCTCTGCAGCATACCTATTCATTCTTCAGGCAAATTCAATGCCTTGAATAATAGGATCCCTGGAGGCTTTATTGTGATAAATTTACAATGATCCATCAAAATGGAAGCAACTTGCTTCAGCTTGTAGATAAAGCAGTGCAAAGCCTTTCCTATTTTTCCAGCTCTTCTTGTAAATCACAAGCTGCACGGCTGTAAACAGCTGGGTGCCAGGTAACACAAAATTCCATGTCCTGATGAGAAACCTACATCTTTATGTACTCAGATAGGTGGTTCCTTTGGCCATAAATCTACTTAATAATTTCACTTGATGGTAGAGTGAGGATGGAGAGGAAGAGTGAGCTCAGCATTTTAACTTCTGAGTTAATATCAACTTCTAGAAAAAACTTACCTGCAAACAGGCCAGTCATTAGTCCCACCTTTCAATGGCACCTTGACAGTTTTCAGAGGAGAAATAATTTTGTCTATTCCTTCCAATTTCAAGCTTTTTTATTTTGTCTAATCCCAGATGTCATATCTTTCCAGTGCCATGGAAGAACAGAATATTTTTACATCATATTTTAGCAGATGGAATCCGTCCCAGCCAAATTTATCACTGCCAGATGGCTGACCCTTATCTACTGATGAAAAGTTAGACACAGAGATAAACTTTAATCAGTTAAAACATCTAGATTTTCTTCATGAAAATGGCTGGGTAGCTTTTCCCTCATCATATTCACCAGAACCAACAGATCATCATTTTCCACCACATCACTCTCAAGCCATAAACCAGCAGACCTTCATGTCAGATTCTGACATCCTCTGGACTAAATTACAAGATTAACCAATAAAGAGCTTTAGCCTTTGATACTCCAATTCGTAAGGAATATGCTAAATTATCTTTCTATTGCATCAATCCTGTCTTTGAAACTAACCATTTTTCAGTGTTTGCAAGATAAAAAAACCCATGTCATGTACAACAGTACAATGGTGCAACAGAGAATGAAAAGGTTAGTAGGTGTTACAGACACAAGCAATATATTACACATGTAATTTTTATTGGCTACTTTCTTAGTTGGAGAATAAGTTCTGAACCTAGAAAGTTTATATGGAATGAAAATTTCAGTAGTCGAGCAAAGATGAAGATCATCAGCATCTTACCGGAGGGTAAAAAAAAGAAAAAAAAAAAGCTTAGCTTCTCTACTAAATCTACAGGCTACGTCCCAAAGCTGTCCTATCTATGTTCTCCATTCTAACAGCTTGCTAGTTGGGTTCTGCTCCTGAATACGGTGTTAAATGGTGCAAAGAAAAGATGTAAGGAAGGATAAACCCCAGGAAAGTAGGTAACCTTAATCTTATGATTCACAGACCTGAGTTAGATAGCAAATGTAAATTCCAAAAAGAAATGTAAGTGATTCTGCAAACAGTTTGTAGACACTTTGCTGTGTAAAACAATGTTGCATTACAGCTCCCTGAAATAGCCCTGAACAAAAAATAACAAAGCAATGACAAAATGAGGTGTAACATCAATGTAAGCTTTATTAGTTTCACCAGATTTTGCCTGTAAATCAGTAGAATCTCCTTTTAAAATTCTCTTCCCGTCTGTGGACTATCAGCTACATAATACCTGTAATCACCTATCTCCTGTCCCATTTCACAGAAAGACAGTTCTTAGAATCTCATATATTAGCCAAGGTAATCTTTTAAAAGCTCGTCTACTCTCCCCAACTAATGAGAGCAAATGCACACAGAATAACTGTTTGCTGTAATTGTTCATGAATGTATTTTAAACAGCAACATAAATTTATCTTCCAGGATAAAACTGGAATTTAGTGTTTCAGTTTCCAGTTTGTCAAAATGTGTCTGTATATTAAAAAGAATTAAAATTTATAGGGGGCCTAAATCATAATGCTTCCACAATTAATCAGCTACTACCTAGATGCCTGTGAGATAAGCAACTTCTCTGAGGTCGTGGTATTGAATATTTGTTCATTTCTGCTTTTTTTACACCTTTTTCTGGAACGTCTGGCACTGGACACTGACTGAGACAATGTGCTGTCCTAGTGGGACTGTCACAGTGTGCAGCTTCAGTACTACAGGTGGCTTAAAGACAGGGTGTATTTTCCTACATGTTGTGCAGCTAGTACAAAGGAAATCAGCACTATGAGCAATTAACAAAAATGTAGCATCTTTTTCAGAAGTGTACAATAATAACCCCAGACAGAAAAAAAACGTAAATTACGAACAACCATCAGAACTATTAAAACCATTTCTACCTTCAAATTACAACATCAGATACCACATGTAGTGTTATATATGAAACATTTATGTGAAAAATAGATATATATTTCATCATTATCAAAATAGATATACATTTCTTCTTCTTTGACAAACTATGAACCAAATATTATACAAATGTGACAATAAGTGGCATATAGGAAAAATAATAAGGCCTTATTTTTTTCTTGCATCTCTAACATTTAGTCACTAGTTTAAAAGTAAAATATCTATCTTTATGTTTTGTTTAGTTGTATTTTAACTATTCCTTCTTCTGCAAGATATGGGGAATCTACAGTAAAGGCAGCAATAACTTCATATAAAGACCGGTTTTAGGCAATATATGACAGAAGAAACTGAAAGGTATGCTAATTATGGAAAATTTACTTTCTCTTTTTTGTATCTCTCCTGAAAAGATGAGATTTCAAAAACGTATGAGGTAACAGTCTACCCTATTCACTCCTTCCTGTCACTGTTTCCTTTGTTCCTTCCTCTAGTTTGTCTGCTTCTAATTCCTTTGAACACCATGCAAATAAAATTTTACATCAGACTTTAAGCACACATGCTTCCAATTTAGGACGTGTATATGCAAAAGGTTAAGGTGATACTTTCAGATCCATTTTTAAAGATTAATATGCAGTTAAAGATAGACCACAGTAGAATTACAGATATTTCCCTCTTTCTGCACACATTCCCATATCCAACAAATGAAATGAACGTACAAGTACTTTTTGTATAGACAAATATCCCCCAAAGCAGCCTAAAAAGGAAGTTAGCACTATTTCATTGCAGTCTTAATTCAAGTTTTCATGTCATTTTCTTCTCTCCTGATTATCTTCAAACAGAAAGTAAGTCTTGAATGTTCAAACCACGAAGAGATTTCCATGATGTAATGTGGACTCATTCCTTCAGAAATTTCCGGGAAATGAGTGCATCAAATAGGCCAGGAGACTGGAGCAAGGTAGCAAGCTAGATCATCAAGCCTAAATTTGATCAGCATCTTGTCAACTACACATGGATGTGGCTCCACCATCTCCCTGGGCAGGTAATTCCAATGTTTAACAACCCTTTCCATGAAGAAATTTATCTTGATGTCCAATCTTAATCTCCCCATGTGCAGATTTGGGCTGTGTGTTCTCATCCTGTCACTGGTTGCCTGGGAGAAGAGGCTGACCCTCATCCTTTCAAGCGGTTGTAAAAAGCAATAAGGGCACCCCTGAGCCTCCTTTTCCCCAGGCTAAGCATCCTCAGCTCCCTCAGCTGCTCCTCACAGGACTTGACTCTTCATCAGCTCTGTTGCTCTACACACTCCAGCACCTCAATGTCCTTCCTGAATTGAGTATTCCAGAACTGAGCACAGTGCTTGAGGTGCCATCTCACCAGTGCTGAGTACAGAGGGACAATCCCTGCCCTGCTCCTGCTGGCCACACTATTGCTGATATAGGCCAGGATGCCACTGGCCTTCTTGGCCACTTGGGCTCACTGAGAGCTCGTGCTCAGTGGCTGTCAGCCAGCACCTCCAGATCCTTTTCCATTGGGCACCTTTCCAGTCAATCGTTCCCCAGCCTGTAGCACTGCATGGGGGTTTTGTGACCCATATCTAATACTTTAACTGGACTGGACTTAAAGAAGCACTTGAAGAATCTTCAAAATCCAGTTATAAATTGATCACTAATACGAATAATCCAGCTACGAATTGATCACTAGTAAGAAGTTCTGCTTTTCACAAATACTCAATTTAATTTAATCAAGCATACCTCTATTAGCAAAGAAGGCAGCATTTCCTAGTGCAGTGATGTAAAGCACACATCATCAGACACATTGCTTTAAATTTCTGAATAAATGTGTTCAAGATTATTTCTCTTGTTCTCTTTCCCTTTACTATAGCAAGTAGAATTAATTCAGCCACATGCTGAATTATGAAGAATACTGAGATATTAAAGCACTGGAAGAATGCTGTCAAAGAAGCTTCTAATTGTTGCATCACCAGTGGGTATTTCTTATCTCAGACACTTGTATCTGCCCCATAACTGTAACTATATCAGCTTGGCTGGAAGTCTTTCAAGTAAAATAATAAAGAAACGTGGAATCGAAGCATTCAGCAGTGTGAAAGGCAATACTTTAATTATCAAAAGGAGATATTTCAAATCTTTTTTTAAAACTAAAATGGATGTCTAGGACAGGATTAGACTATAAAATAAACCATATTCATTTCCTTTCTATCAGAGCTACACAGAGCTAAGACTTTCAATATTATTCAAAATGAAATGACATGTAATATTCTCTTTTACTTGCTCTCTGTGAAGAACCAAATTGTAAAATTTAAGTAATAACCGTGAATCTTTTTTTAATGGTATCTGTAACAGTACCAAGAAATTCTACACCCAGCTGTAGCTTAAATAAATTTAGACTCTCAATAAGGAAATGACTGCTACACACAACAAATAATAGCAGTTAGTTCAAACATGAGCCTTAGGATAACTTATTTCTTGAAAAAGCAGTTTAAGCTGAAATTCCAATTTCACTGCTTATTTTATCAGATAGCTTTTTACTACAACACTTCAATGCCCAGTGGACTACATTTTCACAGTAAAAGATTACCAGATTAATCCATGTTTAACACTCACACCTTTCAAAATGCAGATTTCTCAAAGTAAATGTTACAATAGAATCCACTTACAAACTTTAGTAAACAGGTCATTATGGATGAAGGAAAAGTACACACAAAACCACAACCCTAAATTGCAGTCTGCAAGGCTAGTAAGAACTTATTTTAAGCTGATTATCAAATGAGATTCTGAAAATTGTAAATTGGCTTCATCTTTTATTTTTACATGCAGTAGCAAAGTTTGTTCCAATGCTATATAGGTAATTAATATAAGAGCACGGTCTTGGAGAATTTCTTCATGTAAGAAGACCACATTTTTCTTTATTATTTAGCAAACATTATTACATAGGTTCATTTTCTCATTCTTATCGAGAAGGTTTGCACAATATATTCTTCAAGCAAAATAAAAAATACCTTCTTTACTGAGTAGAAGGAGTTCCAGACTTTTTCTTTCTCTCTTTAAATTATTCTTTGGTTACATCTTCATTAGCAGGAGCATCACAGTATGAATTGATCTGTAGAACAAAATACTAGTTCTGAGAATAAGTGGTCACATCTTGTGTGTTTTGGGGGCCTCCAGACCTATTGACTGACAACCAATAGTGTTTGGAGTTCATTAAGGGGAGATTCTGGAGACCATCTTTTCATTTAATTTCAAACAGGTTAGACACAGATTGGGGAATGACTGGAAAATATACTCAAGAAGCAGACTAGTCGGATCCAAACTAAAATTTACAGATGTACCCTATAAACATCAATTTCAATGTACATTCTGATCAAGTTTCCTCTCTTAAAAATTCCAGATTAACTCCCCTTTTCATGATATTCCTCTCACTATAGTATACAATGGTCCTCTCCATACTTTCTCCACTCCTTCGTGGTATGTTTCTCATAGTCCATTCCATGTCAGATGATGAACTCCCTGCTTTCTTTAGAGAGGTCCTTTTCTCAATGAGTGTTAAACATTCACTTTTTCTGCAAACTGCACTATCCTGAGTGGCTATTTTCCGAAGCTGAGATCAAGAGCAGTGTAGCAGACTGCTATAGTAACCCTCCATTTTCATATATGAAGTTCTTCAGGGAAAAAAACATAGAATTACACAATTTTTAACAGATTTTGGAGTTGTTCAATTTAATGATAATACCTTGCTTGCTATAGGATGCTACAGACCTATTAAAATGCCTAAAGAAGAAATAACTCACTATTGAAGTCTACATAATTTTGAAGTAATTTATACAGATACCTATTATATTTCTAATGAATTTTATAAGCTAAATCCTTATTATGAAATTACACTATGGCCTTTTGTTCTAGGCAATAAAGCGTAATGCATAGCAAGTGTAAGTTTTGTGTTTATTGGCTTGAGAGAAACAGAAATGCTTAAAGAAATCTTTATAATGGCTTCTACACCTTTCCTCCCAAAGGGAGGAAAGTCCCAAAGGACTGCTAAACTATGTGTGCTGAAAAAAAACACATGACATGCATAAATTTTCTAGTCCTCCACCATCTTCTGTTTCACAACCTTTGCAGGGCTGATCAGATTTGCCTGGTCATTGCCACAGCATTCGCCAGTGGCTAAGCTGCTTCTGCTTTTGCACCCTTGTCCAGTAAGGTGTTGTGATTTTAAAGCATACTCAAATTTTTTAACATTAAATCTTCAATGCACTTTGAAACAAGGCTGTTGGATGCACAAGAGATGCTACAGAATCTTTAAAGCATAGCAATGCAAAACCTTAAATTCTAAACTCCTTCCCCTTAACAGAGGCAACATTATTCTATTGATATTGATACAATGTACATGACAATGTTGAACATCTGCTCAGATTCATTAGTCTAATATCTTTGTGATAACATGAGGAAAAAAAAAAAAAAAGAGGAAACATAGTTAAAATCTACAGCCATATTTCCCAACATTAGAAAAACATAATGTGAATTATTTTGTCACATAACTTCTTCCAACAAGCAGGAAGACAAAGAAGTAAGAATAAGGATGCTTTCTGTCAAGAGCATAAATCCAGATTCACATTTCCAAAAGTAAAATGTGGTCGATAAAAACATATAAATCTTGAAAAAAAAAAAAATAACACCTTGTACAAAAAATAAACACTTCAGCACATTTTGGATCATGTGTGTGATAAAGCTGATTTCCTAGACAGACAAAGTGTGAAATTCTTGCCATGGTTCTTATTCTAAGTAATTTCAGTAGGTCACCATTCAGCATGTAGCCTGGAGCAGATCTCTTACTGAAGTTCTTACCATGTTCTACTATACAGAAAATGTTTCCTCTTGTCCAGCATTTTCCCCTGATGATGCAAAAGATTAAGAGGATTAGATGCCTTTCCTTGGATAAGTGTTGCAGTTGTTCAAGCTTTTTGCAGCTTGTGAACATTTTACTGTCTTTCAAACATTTTTCCCTTCATTACTCCACCTTTGATCGACTTTGTGTCTCCCAGTGTCCCTCCCCCTTCTTTACCCTTTTAAAGAATGACAGAGCTTTGAAAACACCTGAAGACATTCTGAACAGGGTATGTCTCATATTTGCTTTGGCTTAAGTGCAAAAGACTAAATAACCACCCAAGTGATAACTCCCTTTCTGTAAAAAGAACATATTTGAAAGAGTTCTCCTGCAAATATGCTATTTTTGCATTTTCCTGACTTCTTCCTACACATTTTCTATTTCTCAGCTAAGGCACATGTACTTGTAAGACCTCATTTTCATAATGGGGTGCTAGGGCATCAGCAATTAAAGAGAAAATGTAAAACCACTTTCACTTACAGAGGACACATCAACTTTATTGACTGAAATAGGCTTCCTCATTAAGAATACCAAATGCATAAGACAGGCACATATTTCTCTAGACTGTGCTCCTGGAGACTGAAGATATAGGACCCAGCTCCTGGCCATCAGTCTCACAGCTGCGTGAGCACAAGCTCATACCTTGACTAATATTCTCTTTTCCTGGAAACCAATGCAGAGCTAACATCCTGGTACACAGCCACACATTGAATGGCCCTAACTTCTGACCTGAAACAGACTCTTGAAGACATAATTGCAGCAAAATAAGGATGCACAGACTCCAGGTTTAATCAGAGGTGTACTACGTGTAGACTTGATCTTGTTGATCCAGACAACTTTTACTCTTAATTCCTTTTGATACACAGCCCTCACCATGTTCTATACTGTGTGTCCTGCAGTCTCAAGCAACCAGAACCTCCACTGCTCCAGTCTGTACTCCTCTGTGGATGTCTGATCTAAATTCTGAAATGTCTGGATCAAACCCAGCCCTGTGACAAAACTAACTGTCACCTTGCCAGTGATCATGTAAAGTTCATATTCATATTTCCATCCATTTTAGGCATTTCCATTACCCAGATTTCTACCGGCCTCAAATATATTCAGATGAAAGGTGCTATGCCATGAAGTACTTTACACAGTGAGGGTACTACACAAATAACAACTAAAAATATGCTTTTATTTCATTTGGCCATGCTGTTGCCTATCTGAATTGAGTTTACTTAGGAGAGCTAATTGCTCTTACGTGTGGGAGCATATACATACACATTTATAAAATGTAAGTAATTAAAAGATTCTTCTCTCTCTTTGTCCTTCCTACCAACATGCTGCCTGTGTGCTCCTGTTTGATCAATGGAATAAATGAAAGTGTTTCTCTGTGCGTCAACTCTCTGCATTTGTACCTGAATCATAATGCAGCTGTGACCTTGTGCCTTGTCTTTACTGTACCAGTAGAGACATGTTGTGGGTAAGTCCCAGAGCAACGAAGTCTAGGACCTTTCTGGAGATAGTTCTTTGTTGTCACATTGCTGGAAATACTGTCTGCAAGAAAAGCTGAGGTCCCCTCAAACTGTCAGTATCCTCCTCATCTGTGGCCAGAATCCAGTTACATGGACTCTGACATTTCATTCTAATTCAAAACAAAAATAAAGAGTTACAAAATTCTCACAAAAAGTGTTCAGGACTAAATCCAGGGTCACCAGCTGGGAGGGTTGTGCAGCAGCTGGGAGGAATCTGCAAATCCCAGCCACACACTGGTTATCCACTGTGCTGGTCAAGCAGGGCAGAAGCAGGATTGCTGCTGTCCAGGCAAGCTGTAATCTCCCAGCAGTGTTTTCAGTGATCATTCTGCACTTTTAAACCATCAAAGGGTCTTGACTCAGCCTCAGCATAAATCTTCTCCTTGGTTAGGCTGTGTGAAAGTTCAACAAGTAAGTCTGCAAGCTATGAGTAAGCTGTTGGCAAAAATGAGAGACCTGCAGCAACCATTTCCCAGCATAAATACTCCAGTATTTTCAAACTTTTCAAACCTTATCTCTTTGTATTTCAAGTTACTGACTGCAGTCTAAAATGGGTAGTTTCTGTGTGTTTGCCTATTGGTAGAGAATCAGTTTAAACAGCCCTGATGCACACCATAGCCCCAGTAAATTTGCTTTCTGCAGCGAGGTTCACATCCATAAGATTGTGTCAGAGTCGAATTTGTGTTTGAATGATTTATTTCAGCAGTCCCTTAGGTGCCTTTATCAGAGCTAGGAACCAAGAGGGGTTGGTAAATCTGTTGCCAAATATTTCCTTTTAATCATATACAAATCTCTCTCTCTCTCTCTCTTTCTCTCTCTCTCTCTATATATATATACGGCTGAGTGTGACTGTAATCGGTGAGGTAGGAGACCACTCTACTCTCTTAGTTTCACAATGTGAAAAGGCATCACCTACTGTCAGTCACTGAAGATATGAAAAAAGCAGCTTTTACAAATGGGACTCTTGGTCAGACGTGCAAAGCCTTTTCTGCTACTTGGCTGTACAGGAATAGCCAATCTTTAGCTAAGTTCCTTTATCTTCATTTGCTCTAATAGCAGCCATTAAGCAAAGACTGAATTCAATCAGCTTGTCTCCAATGGGAGATAAAGTTGAAACCATCTGCTAGTTCTTAAAAGCAATGAGGCAAATTTTATTACAGAGTGATTTGGTTACTGATGCCCTTGTTCCAGCTGACACATTGAAGTCTTTCTCTTCTAAGTCTTGCCTAAGGTCCAAAATGAGATTGGAATGCCCAATGCACTGTTTATAAACATCAGAAAAAAAATACTATGGAACTACTGGAAGTAGCTGTTCAAAAGTGGCATACCAGTCTTTTGGGTCAAGATTAACATGAATGATGGAGTCCCCAGAAGAGCCTTACATTGTATTAATGTTCTTTAGACTTTTTTTTGCCCCATTCTTGTGCAATTTTTTTGTCCATTTTTCTGGAAATAAATAATATGGAAAATTAAAAATTAACATGAAAATTGCATGTGATCTTCTGGACTCAATTCTATTATGAAAACCACATTATAGCAAATATTCTATGTAACAGTATTTAGACATCTTCATTGCATTCTCCATGGCTAACTATATTTTAAGTAAACCCACATGTTAATACTAACTCAGACTTCCTAGATATTGATACTGGCAACAGTTTGAATATCCTTGCTAACTCTGCATTTTCAAATAATGCAGAGAGGTCTAGACTACTTACTCCAACGGTAAATACACGTGCTCTCTGAAATCTCATAAAACTCTTCAAATTCCTTTCCAAGCCACACCACAAATGGTTGGGTGAAGTCAGTCCTTTAATTAGAGTAGCTACACAACACCTATGAGTGTATACCCCACGATAAATATATGCTATCATAAGGTATACAACACGTTCATTACTCTTAGGAAGATTAGGTAATTATCAGATTGGAATAATTTTTAAAAATCATATTTTCATTCACGTCCTCATTCTACAGCAGGCTAGAGAGGTTGGAGCTGAAGCGGTACAGCTACTTGAATGCCAAGAGGTCTACAATTCTTTCTGCTCATTAATGGAAAATAAAAAAATTCAGAGTATTCTTCACAGCCCTATTGCCCAAGACTGCAAGTTATTAAGCAGTTTGCCAGTTTCTGGCTGCACGGACTGGGAAAGACTTGAAGGTTACAATTAGATGAGCTACTAAAGATAAAACTTTGGGCAGAGACTCCCTGAGAGAGAATTTAACACACCTGAGAGAATTAGAAATCTGAACATACTGCAAGGACTTGGGAACTGTAGGCTTGTTCTGTTAAAAATCTCTGACATAAACTGAATGCTGAACTGGTGGTGCTTAAACGGCTTCTACTTATAACGAGGTACTTGTCTCTCTTCTAGGATTTTTCAGCAGTATATAAGGTTAAGCCTAAGATCAAACATTTCATTTGTTTCACCTACTTTATTCTCCCTGTCAAACTCCTGGGAAAATAAAAAAATGCTTTTGTAATAAGCTCACTGAACACAACAGCTGTTCACTCTCTTTTCTGAGTGACACGGTTGTGTTAGATCATGGTCAATTCTTGCTTTTCACAGTGACACTACTGTGGTAGGAAGCATTACTGGCTATTTGGAAATTCTTTTCTAGGAAAGAAATAAATTTAAATCTGCTACCTCTATTGTAGTGTTATGACATTCAGATTTATGGGAAATGTCTGGACTTCTCTAATTGTAATTAGCTGGAAGTCTTAGGCAGGGGTCTCCTCTTGCTTTCTTTTCAATGCATGCATGATATAAGTAATTACTGGGTTTGGTCAACTGCTTTTGAGAACAGATTTCTAAATCTGAACTTCATTTAAATTTTAAACGATACTATTTTCTTTTTGTCCATCTTCATCGATTCAGAGGTTAAAAATAATAAAAATCTACTGAGAAGAGAAAAAAAACAAAGCCACCATAGTAAACTCAAGCAGTTTAAGAGGTGATTTGATAGCAATGGAAAACTACAAACATTTCTTTTGGGCTAGGAAGAATAAGGGAAATGCAGCTGTATTTATTCAACTGAGTCAATTCTTATTGGGATTATAAATAATGTAGAAATGCCTATGGAAATTAAAAAAAAAAAAAAAAAGAAAAATGCAATTTTACTCACAGGGAAAAAAATCTCGTGGGAAAAGGCTTAAGCAATTTGAGGGTGGAGCTTATAGAATTTTAAAAGCACAGGTCCAAAATAAACATCTCCTGTAATAAAAAGTAAAATGACATCTGTTCTATGGATGAAAATATGGATCAATTACACTGTTGGCAAAATGCTGAACGTCTATAAAATATGGGAGGTAGAATACACTTGTAATTTAAATATGGATTAACAAGGGCTCCAAGTTTTATATTTTTATCGAGCAATTTGATATTTCCAATAATCAAAGCAGACTGCTTACAGCAGTCTCAATCTAGGCAGAAAAAAAAAATTACTATGCCTTTCAAGAAGACACCAATAGCTTTTTCTTGTTTTCCTTTTTTTTTCTTTTTCTATTTTATCAGGAGGGATGAGCAAAAAAAGATATACAAATTATGCACGGAGAAAAAAAGCTAAGATTAGTTTTAGGCACACAAAACAATGAAGTCAGAGTAACTTAATTTTATGCAAAGCCAACACATGTGGCCACTAGGAATACATAAAGAGGTGAGTGTATATTTTGAGATTCTGGGTTAGCACATTTTAGAAGGCACATTAATCACTCTACTCCAAGGGATGAATTAGGTGCTTAATAATCTTAGCGATCTCTGACTACATGGTGCATGTAGGGCACAAAGATACCAATAATGTCTATGGAACCAGAATTCTCTTCAGGTTTCAAGTTTAAATAAACCATTCTACGCAATCATCTGTAGGAAAAGAAGGCTTGAGTTGTTACAGAGCATTACATTAACGTATCTGGCTGATGTTGCAGAAATATCAAATATCTTTCAAGATCTGCTTGTCTGGAATAGTTTTTCCTTCCTCACTAATGGACAAAAAAATCAGAGCTGAGCTAAAGCACTTCATTGACTTCTGCAATATTTCACTCTCATTGACAAATATTTGTCTTACATTGAATGCTGTTGTGCCATAAAGGTTATGGATCATCTGTAAAGATGTGGGCTGTAGCAAGGGACTAATATTTCCCATTCTGCATTTGTGGTGTAGTTCCTGTACATGACTGGATTCTAACTTCATATTTTCCACACCTAAGGATCTCCACATATTGTGAATTAATTTTAACCAGTATTTATTTCCTCTATGTACTTTTAATGATTTCAGACATTTCTTAACGGGCACAGTCAATTACAAAAATTTGGGTTTTGAAAGGGAATTATGACATCACAATTAAAGAGAAAATACTTCTAAGAAAAGTTAGGTTAAAGGATACTGTATGCATATTATATATACACCTAACTATTTTAGCAAAACAATACATTTCCACTTTCCTTCCCTGCTTCTGAAGTTAATGTACTTACATAATATTTTTAAATCCCATTACATTCCTTAGTCTCCACAGAGTGAAGACTTTAGTTTCATTTAATACATCTAAACCCATTGCCCTACTAAATTCCAGAGTCACTCTTTTTTTACAGCTGCTTCAGGCAGGGTTATCAGAGAAAAAAGCAGAAATGGCATAAGCATGGATTCTACCTGAAGACCACACATAAACCCTCTGTCTGTGCCTATGATATTTCTTTACCTGGCAAATGTTTAATTAAATCCAACCAAAGCAGCCAATCACATAGGCTATTGGGCTAGCTCAGAAGACTTTAAGGAGTCAAAATATCATAGTTGGAAGCTCAACAGTTTTACATAAAAATAGTCAATTAAATTCAAATATCTCTGAGGAAAACACTGCGTTATGGCTGTTTTAACAGTGGCCTAAATTAATGCAAATGGAAACCAACTTGTCCTAGACTCGTAAGACTAAACAGCAGCTCAAAAAAATCAACCAATCCTTTCTGATACAAAAATGCAGAATTAGTCATGTATGTCTCATTAAAGTAAAATTTTTGTGTGAGCCATCCCAAAAAAAATTCTTAAATTGCTACATTAATTTCTTTTTATCTTTCTTAATTATAAAAATAAAAAACAGGAGATGATGCTCTTGCTATTACTATTCAGAATGAAACCTTGGTCTAAATGTCTGAGATAACAATAGCCTGATTCATTCTACAAGAAAGGAAATCTCTGTCAAAACACTGCCACCAAGTCATGTTGCAGAAACTTTTGGATAAACTTGAGGAAATATCCCTTACATGCAGATGAAGGCTCAAAGACAAGATCGGGTGAGGTGAGCAAAATATTTCGAAGCAGTAGATCTTCTGCATTTGATGCAATGCTGCACCACTCAAGCACTATTTTAACCACCTCTGCAAGAAGATGATCCCTCTTTGTTGATTGAAAAAGCAAGATTTCTCTTCTGAAAAGTTGGCTGTTTAAGATGTGATATGGTAGGAGCTACATGAGATAGAGTAATTCTTAAAATTAATTCTTAGCATCTATATCAGAAAACCATTATTTAATCCACTGTTCATTAAAGTGTGCTAATGATATATACAAAGAAATGCTAAAATAGGTGTTTCCATATACTTAACTCCTGAATAGCTCAAATTCACAAATTAATTTTCCTGAAATGGCACTATTTTTTTTCTATAGTACACATTACTTCAACAACCTATTCAATCAGAGTAACTTCAGGTGAAATTCATTACAAAGCTAAATTCAACCCAGACACCTGTGCTCTTTCTAAAGACAGTGAATCAAGAGATATCTCGCTTGGTAACCAAGGAAATCCATCTCATTCTGAATCAGCCATCTAAGATCCCTCCTCAGAGTGGTTCAATTGCTCTACTTCTCTCCAAGCAAGATACAGAGAGCCCACCATGATTTATTTACATTTAAACACAGATGCCTAAAGTGGTATCAGAAGCCATCTAAGTGTCTGAATAGGTAACTTAGAAACTGTCTCTGCAGCTGACAAACATCTTCTTAGTAGAACAGTTGAGTGTAGTTCCAGGACCCATTTTTTGAGTCAGACAGGCAGCAAAACTCATTGCAGGGGCTTAATCATCAGGAGTTGATGGATATATCCTGTAACACATCATAAAGCAAACAAGTCCATCAGCACTGACTCAATTCAGTCTGTGCCTAACCTCATAATCCCCCTACATACAAACCCCTCAGCTTTTAGGTGGGTGCATGTACTGGGAAGAAGAATGAGAAATATCCTGGTGTAGATTTTGTAGACTTTTTTTCCTTCTGTGAAATGATATAGTTACTGTCACACTAAAATCAAATTGCTGTTGACATGGTCTGCAATTTATCATTTTTGTAGTGAATAGCCTGGTGGATTTTAACACCCATTGAAGCTCCTCCTGCTGAAATGGAGGCATTGTTATTGCACAACAGCATGTGAAGGGTAGTAGAAAAAGAGGAAATTTTTTTTCTTAATGTCAAGCAAAGTAATTTGGCTATCAGAAAATCTAAATATCAGGAAGCTACCTATTGTGTTGTTGCAGTATATGCTATCTGCATGTTTTAATATGGAACTGTAATGCTAGCATAGAGGTAATTTCTAGTGTCTCTAATATTTCCTTCATTGTACACAGACTTGTAATTAACTTTAAATTATTCTTAAGTAGTTTGATTTATGAGAATCTATGTATGAGTATACTCCACAGAAAACTTCACAAAATTAATTATGACAGAAAAATTTTACACAGGAGCATAATATCATTCTCATTTCTTGTTGTTTATTAGTATATGAAATAGATGAGTTAAAAAAACACATTTTATAAGGTCTATCCCTCTAAAAAGCTATTATTAAACACAAGAGGGGAAAACTGCACAAGACAGACATCATCCAGGTTAAGCAATTTGTTCAATAAAAAAATAGAAATTCTTGTTAAGTATCATGTATATCCCAGTCAATTGTTTGAAAATCCTTTTTATTTGTGTTAACTATGATTTCAATTCAGTGCATCAGGTCCTGATTCTCACAGGAGTTTAAATTTGCAAGCACTGCCTTGAATGCAGCACTGTGACTGAATTCTGGTATGCATGTTTTCACAGCATCACAGTCTCATGAGAATCACTTCTGTCAGAAACCAATTCAAAAAGCTGATGCACTAAATGCTTGAGGATTCCTCATTTACCTGTTGCCGAACTTTTGAGAAAAAACAAGTTACAATGCATATCAGGATAAAAAAAAGATGCTGGAATGAAAAACACTTGAATGGCTGTCTTCACTAAAAACAAAACAATAAGTATTTAGGAAGTTTCTTGTCCCCAAACAGCACCAGTGAAATTAATCAATCCTCCCAAGAAAAGATCTGCCCTCACAGGAATCTTTGTATTACTGCATAGGCTCTGTGAGCCTTTTCAAGTGTGCAGTGAACAGATGGAGGTTGTTACAAGCTTTTCAAACCAGTGTTTACTGCAAACCTTCAGGCAATCTGTCATGGTTTTTTGTATTCCCAGGGACTTTTTAAGTTCTTGGAAAGGGACTAACATCATAAATGTTCCTTACTAATTCACTTCTGCTTAATTCATAAGCAAACTTTTATATGCAGTATCAAAAACATGTATAAAAGGTGAAGGCAATTATATGAACCTCTCAAAAATATCAGATAACTTCTGAAGATGGAGCTGTATTCATTGCTGTGTTCAGAGAAAGCAGACTTTGTTGAAATGACTGGATCCTTTCCTAGACAACAAGCCATATTTTTCTTCCAGTTATTGACAAGATTTGTTGAATGTAGCTGTAGAATATTATGAAAAACTACAAGCTTCGTTCTCTGCTGTTCAGTCAACAAGAGTGTTCTCTGAACAAGGTAAGACCTAGAGTAGTTTCAAATTGTCCAGGCTAAGGAGCAAAAATTGTTGTGCCCTTATTACCAAGATTCCAATTTTAGCTTTACCTAAGCATTCCTGCAAGGTTAGAATGCAGCTCCTTATTTACATATCAATGCAATTTTTCCCCTAACATTTTTCATCATGACAAATAAGGAAGAAATTAAATATCTCCCTCAGAGGCACTTACAGAAGTGTATATTTTTTTTAACCTTTGTTATTTCCTATAAGTAATACCTGATATCTTATTTTTATAAAAATATAGAATTCAGAAATTACACTGTTTGAAATTTTTAACTTTTATGAAAGTTCAGATCATGAGACAAAAAGTAGAAAAGTATGGTATGATCACTAACAAATTTTTCTTCCAAATTTCATAAAAAGAAGCAAAATGTAGCTTAAATTTTTGTTCAGATAACAGTTGTTATCTGAAAAAAAAAGAGTTCCCAGATTCTTTTTCTCCCAACAATTTCACTAATGAGTCACTACATCTGTCAGCAGACAGTGCCAGTTGTAAATTGCTGACAGGCAACAACCACAATTTGAGACGATTCTTTTACAGGGTTTCCTACTCCTAATAATATCATCATTGACATCCCAAATTGTCTCTTGTACTTGAAATGACCAAAGGTCATCAGACAAATATTTTTATTTGTCTAACCAGCAACAGCAACCATCTAATGCCTAAAGGTACCCTGACAGATCATTTAAAAAATCACAGTTGGCAGACAATAATCTATGAAAGCAAAAAAATGCCCACAGCACAACTGAAGTCAGTCCCTTCAAATTACAGAATAGTTTGACCAATGAAAGCAAAAGCTGCCATTCCTGAGACTCAGAATAATATCTTACTTTCATCTGTATCACATACAGTAAGAAGAATGCTTATATGCTTAAGGTCTTTGCTACAAGTTACATGGTGTTTCACAGATTGGAAGTCCTGGGATTTCTTTATTTATTCATATTTACATTATCATTTTAAAAAACCCAAACTTCTTGCTCTTTTTCATCACACTCCATCTTATGCCCAAGGACAAACCAATCTGGTTTGTGAAGCTGCAAAACACAAATAGAGCCAGCTCACACACTGAGCAGGTGATGAAAGTCAAACTTCCTCATCAATTATTTCTGATGCTTATGGGGATAAAGAGGGCTTTGCTGCTAGTGACAGAGTGATGTCTGGGCAAATCTGTCCTACTGGCCCAAGGGTAAACTTCCTATAAGAGCCAAGCAACCAAAACTATAAGGAAACAGTATGTGTGGTCTTGACTGTCTTTCAGTTCACCAGTTCCAAAAGACTAATTGATTCACTACCCAAAATCTTTGAAATTTCCCTGGTAATCCTATACAAATGATGCAACTCAGCCTTCAGTGAGTGAGTCTCATTGATTCACTCCAGGAAACATCTAACAGAGCACTCATCCTGACACCAAACATCCCCAGGATGAGGACCAGTGATAACTCTCCAGCAAGGCCAACAGAATTTACTTCAGAGATTTTGCTTTTTAGTCAGAAAAAAACTTAAATCACTAAAACCACATTAAGTTATACAATAAACTGATAAAATTCCTATTTTAATGTATAGCTTTTACAGGTCTAGGAGCAATAATTCATCTAGCACATACAAGCCAGGAAAAACTCAGCAATCTGGGAATATTTTAGTTGGCATTGCACTGTAAAAGGGGTTTTAAACTTCAGTGAAACCACATTGTTACCCGAAGCATGTGAACATATTCAGAAACCATTTAAAAAGTCAACCATCTGTAGATTTTGAAGCTATGGGAATGCTACAGGCAGATGAGCATTTCTATTGCTTGATAATGAGCAGCATGATAAATCTCAAATGGACCCTTGTTTTCCGAATGGTGAAAGGAGTATGGTTAGACCTCAAATGCCTCGTGTCCCATAAGGTTCTTTCAGCTGTTTGCCTGGCAAAGGGCCTTTCCTGAACCCTAGGAGCTGAGGTCCATATCATGACCTGGTACCTGGGCAAATAAAATCTCCTCTCCACAGTGTCTACCTGAAATGATGTCTGCCTGAAATGGTCCCACTACAGCAGTGTCTGTATGCTGGTAACACAGCAGAGAGGCTGCAGGAAGTCCCTTGTGCCAGCACAAGCAGCTAAGCATTCGTGTGTGGAGGCACCCAGGACAGCAGATGCAGAGCGTTTTTAGCCTGGACATCTTGGAGAATAAATAGGCATTACCTTCATCCATACACATTATTGCATGCATATTCATAATTCATGGAGCAACAGATACATTAGGCATCATGGAAATTTGTTCATTTGTTTAGCACACAATGCTCTAGTCAGGAAGAATCTGCCTATCCACTCCTCAGACCATCAATAAAGAGGAGTGTTGTGAAAAACATTTAAGAGGTAAGCATTGACAAAAATAGAGAGATACAGTAAGGACATGATCTGATATATATATTTTAACGCATTAATAAAAAAGCATCTGCTACTGGCCATCTATTAAAGACCCAGTAAAGGCAAAAAAATTCCCCTTTCAGTGCATTGCATGATGATGGCCTTAAGTTCTTTAATTATTCCACAACTTAAGATTTATTTTCAAGTACCAAGATATGACTCATGGAAAGAAAGCACCCACATAAAGGTCCACAGAGAGGTTATGCAAGACTTTTCCTAGTAGCTGTTTAGGAATATCAGTACCCTAGTCGTGCAAAAAGAGTCCTCACCAAAAACTATTAGAAACATCTGCATTGGTCCAACTTTGAAACTGTCTATTCAAAACAACAAAAAAGAGGCCTATTTCTGCCTAGAGAAAAGAAACAGGAGAATACAACATCAGCTCTGATACATAAGCCACCCATGTACAGGATTTGTACAAAGTTCATTTCTAGGAAAGCATAAATCTCTTCCGTTATTACTATTTCTAAAAATTCCTCAAAAAAAGTACACAGTCCTCAGGGGAAAAAAAAAAAGATAATGAGGCTTTTAGGATTTTAACACTAGTGCAGTCATACTGAGTCATTTTACGCACAACATATGTTTGCATCCTCCATCAGATAGGATTTGAACCCTCTTTAGGGAGATTTCATAAGTATTTAGTGTTTTTATACATTCCTCTTCTCTGTTCTCATTCAGTTCCACCATAGCTGAAATCTCTTGAGTAATTTGTTGTTTATCAGAATAAATAAATATTTTATCTCGTTGATGAGGCTTTATATATTTACTCTATTGCTTTATAGTAAAATATATACACAATCCTTTTCTTTGTAAGGTGATTTGAAGCACCACAGTTAAGGTCAGAATGTAAATAAAGAAATTGATTAAATGTCAGTTTACCTAGATTAGCTACATCTTAAAGGATTTTTAAGAGATTGGCAAACTGTTTTTATGCATTCTAAAAATAAATAAAAGTAATACCTTTGATAGAGTGGGAAGAAAAACTACAGTATATAAGGCTTATACTGAAATCCTGATTTGATTTATAATTATAAAGAAAGTAAAATAGATGTTTAGAAAAGCTCAGAAGCTGGCTACTAAAAAAAAAACAATCCAGTTGCAAAATTAGAAAATTTAAACTATTCAGTTTGGGCTTTGACATGAGGTAATTCTCCTTGTAAGAAAGCCATCTTTCCTTTACAACATTATTCTCACAAAACAAAACGGGGCTCTATAGCACAGAAAAATCAAATACTAGTGAATATAATTCGTGATGCAGTGTAATAAGTCAGGTTCTTTTGCTTGCAAAACTCAAGGAGTCCTATTTGGATCACATCTCTGTTTTAACACTACATTTTATACAGGATAGAAGAAAGATAATTCACCTGGTGCATTTATCTCTATGTTGAAAGAATAGATCCATTAGAAACCCATTCTAAGAGCCACCTTGAGGGAAGAGAGAGGTGATTCACTGACAGTTAACCAATCTAAGGTGTTTTCAAAATGACACAGGGTCATGAGAAACACGCAAAGGACACCTGACTTGTTTTCAGAACCAGACTCTGTTTTGATGTAATTTCACTCAAAGCCACAAAAATTATGCAGATTTTTAGAAAAAATACCTTCCACCGTTCATACCAGCCATTGTTTAGAAGGAATGAGAGAGTCAACCACAGCTGGACCACTAGGCAGCAGGACTCTATTTATTCACAAATGCTGGTACAACAGGAAGGAAGGCAGCATGATGGATTGTCTACTCCATGCTCATCAACATACTAAGAAAAACAAAGAAAATTAATTGATGTATGCATATTATTAATGCTGTTTGTCTAAGATTTTTAGGAAGGCCTGGGAGACAGACCTCAGCTGATCACACATGCAAGAAGACAAACTGAGCCCACTTTTAATTAGTGGAAATCCTGGAACAATAACAGCAGATTCCCTATTTCCCTGGCAAGGACGCTTGAATTCATGCAGTAACCTTCAGAACAAGGCTCTATGTGGCATAGGGCATTCCAAAATCATAAAAATCAAACAAATATAGTTATTTTACAAAAGTAAGCACAAATGCTCAATGGTAACATGACAGGATGAGTCAATCAGTTTTGCAGTGCTTATCCAAGCAATCAAAACTCTTCCAGGGTAAAACCATTGAAAGTAAAACTGCTAAGTTCCAGCTATCCTTAGTTGTTTACAACAGAAAAAGTTTATGAGCAGCTAAATAATTACACATTTTTCTATCTCTTCTATTTGTTTAGAATAGATATTGGCTCTACCTCATCTATTAGATAACAAAGCAAGTCCTATGAATATTCTTAACTGTGTCCTTATAAACCATTCATTCTTTTCTTCTTTACAGGATGGAAAAGAAAAAAAATGAAACTTGGCAACACTCACAACAACTTGTCATATTTTTAAAATATTTACCATTAAACTAAGTCAGAAAAGAAGTCAATCAGAGATTAGTACTAAAAAATACAAGACAGGAAAATGTGCACCATGACCTTACAAGAAGGAAAGTGTCAAAAAATTGATAGTTTAGCAGGAAGTTTAGAATTTAATCCCTGAATGTGCTACTTATCTGCCCGTGTAGTTTCTAAGAAGATATTCCCACTGGGACTTGTTAAACAGGTTAAAATTATTTGTGTAAATTATGGTAGCAAAGTCAGGCTCTTAGGGAGCAATACAATATGGATTGCTGTTAACACAGCTTTTGAGATGACGAAAGGCACAAAAATACTCCCAAATAAAGACATAAATAAATATCTTAAAAAGGAATATCTTCCCAAATCCTGAGTCAGGGACTTTCAGCTGCCGCATGTAAAGGAAGCAGCCAGGAGCCACCTTACCCAATAGAAACATGATCAGATAGTGACTCCCATGGCAGGATCCCATTTGGGGTTTACCCCAAATGTGTACCTCAAAGTGCAGCTGTCCAGGAGCAAACTGTGCCCATCCACTTCTTGCTGAGGGCAGTTCTCACCAACCTGCCACACATGCCTGCTCGCTAGGGGAACTGCTCCACTTTATAGCAGAGCTGGCCAAGCACAGAGGACTCCCCTCTGCTCTCAGCACAGCTGCTGGCCCCCTCTGCCCTCTCACATGTGCTGACCCTGCCAGGAGCCAGCTGAGGATCCCAAACAACAAGGAAGGGGACATCCTTTGAGCTCTTTGTTTGGAGTGTTGTTTCTCTTCCTGGTTTAGCTCCCAGAACCAGTCATTTGGATTTCACAAGTGCTAAGCCAGAGAAAAAGCAAAGAAATTCATTAGTTCAGCAGTAGGTTTAGTCAGGCTGAACAGTAACAAGCAACCTGATCCTTCATCATGGGATTCAATCCATTGCAAGGGTTTGTTGTAAACCAGATAGGATAGAAAAAAATTCAGGATTAAAAACAGGAGAATGTATGAGCTCTAGATAATATGACTCATGCTTTTCTAAGAAAAAAACGTAAAAATAGTTACAGTGGCACAACAAAGGAGACAGTGATTTATGAGGGGCAGAAGAGATGAAAGCAGATGAAAACTGAAAGGACTATGACCTTCCAAAATCAGACTTGTCATCAGAAAAAAGTCATAATATGAAGCCTCAATTAAACATTTTTTCAAGTGTTATCTTTCAATTATTTATTACAAAAATGTCTCATATACCATTTTCAGCCTTTTTACCAGGAGATTTGCTCATAGTTTGTGCATGCCCTACACATCTCAAGTGAAACACTGAGGATTTCCAGTGAAAACCTGTATGCACATAGCCAACCCGATTGTCTGTTGAAAATGCTTTTCTATATTTTTCTCTCCTTTCCCTTGTGCCCAAGGTGCTGAGAGCTAATAGCTTGCTGTCAGTGCCAGTGCTTTGTGGAAGGGAATGGTTCTGAGCTGATCAGTTAATAGCTGAGAGTGAACAATGGAAAAAATTCTCTACAGTCACAGCACATATCTGTCTTCTCTCATCATCCTGGATAGAACTCAGAATTGCAGCTTCTACTTCACTCTAAAGTTTAAATATCAGAAAACAGGGGATTTTAGGATTAATAGCAAACCCACACAGAATCATAGCTAACACCATGAATATATGGTTTCTGTATGCGCATGGTACCTGTATCTGATTTCTGCATTACACTGAGACCTGGTAACAAGCTGTGTTTCCTCTGCCCACCGACTCTATTCCAAATCCCTGCATTTTCTTGGAGAAGAACCAAGCCCTGAACTTCTTTAGCACACACACTCCTTTAAATCCAGCACAGCAAATCGACTAGAGATAAACATCAAAGAAATGTATCTGAATGCACCAGTTGATTTAACATACTCTCATTCTTAGGCTGATGCAGGCTGCTTCTGAATTTTCTTTGGTTGTCTGCCGTTGTCCTAAAATTTCTTAGCCCCATCAGTACTTGACTCCCTCTTCACAAGCTGTGAAATCACTTTCAAGCAATGAATAGTCTCTGCAGGATTATACAGTATTATTATCAAGTAGTTGAAAATTAATGTCCCCTTAGCTGTGAGAAAGACAATGAGTCATAACACCTTGCCTACTGTTTAAGCCTGGAAATAATAAAGAGTATCTGGCAAGTTATACTCATAACCTATGAATTTGTTAGGTATTCTTTGGGGATTTGTCCTCCTCCCCAGTTCAAGCAAACCTTCTCTGTGTCATTTTGTGTATGTGAGTTCCTTTGTGAACTAAAAAAATACAAATTAATAATAATTAATAAAAAAACCAGACTATTTTTTGAGGGCTTTTTCAGGGTAGTGCTATGAGTCTAACACTTAAATAACATTTTTTAAACCATGCAGGTTATGTAAACACGCAATGGTTCATATGTCACATGCAAGTCCACTATAAAACGTCAGATACTTAATACTCCAAAGCTTTGAAATCAATAACAGCAATTATACACCCCTTGAAAAGAACTGCTGCCCTTTGGTAACTTACACCTTCTGTGAGCAGGTACTTCACACTTTCCAGCAAAGGCAAATGCTGCACTACTGACACTGGTTAGAGTCTGTCTGTGAACACATAACTAAATGTCATGTCATTAGCAGCGCTGTGTTTCAGGAGGACTTCATTTTTATGTGCATTTAACTACTTTCTTTGAGTCCACTAATTTACAGCTATGTTTGCTCCAGATGGAAACATTTAATCTAATCTATGCCTCACTTTCTATACTGTTCATGACAAGGCTTTCAAGACACTTAAGAGAGAGGAGGAGGGAAAAAGTGATTTGTGAGATTTTGTGAATGATTAAAGGCTCTGCGACTCCAGAAGGAGCAGAGGGATGTTTGGCATGGTACTTACACTTTTTATTACCAAGCAAACAGGAGAAATAAACTCCTTTCTGTCACACTACTCTGCATCCATCAGCGCTCATACGGAAGCCTTGTGAACAGCAGCAGCAGGGACAGACTCAACATCTGGTGCCCTGTTTTTGCAAGTCTCAAATGTTTTGCTCTGTGTTCCACCAGTGAGACCAGGGCATAGAGACTGAAAAAAACCAGACTCCCTAAAACTCTCCCATTTGTTGAACCAAGATATTTGCCTAAATCCAGGCGAGACTGCACCTTTCTTCATTTGTACCTGCTTCTGTTGAAGTGTCCGTATGCCAAATATTACAAATCCCATTTTGAGGCATCCACATCTTAGGTATTTCAGAGGTTCATAGACATCTATGTCAGGTTTGCAGCCCGGGAACCAAGTTCCCAGGCCAGGGCTAGGTGCAGCAATGCTGAGTTTCCTTGTGTTCAGCCTCTAGGGCACCTTTCTCATCAAAGAACATTGCAGCCTCTAAAAAATTAATCTTTTCAAAGCATAGATTTAAGCGGCTTAATCACTAACATAACATATTACACCAGTCACACACAAGCAAATCTATAATTTAAACTACCAGGATTCTGTATGGAAGATTACATCAATAGTTAACAACTGAGGAGTAAATCAGTTGTTAGCTTTTACTTTGGACAGCTTCAGTTTCCACATCTGAGAAAGGACAGATGTTAGAAAGGGCACAGAGCAATGGCTGAGGAGAGGGACCAGATGTTTTGTGCAGAAGGGTTAAATAGGTTAGAGTTGGAAAAGGGATGTCTGAGGGCAGACGAGGGAAAGATTTACAAAATACTGAAGAAGGCAGATAAGGTGGATAAAGAGCTGTTCTTCCCCAAATGTTGATACATAAGGAACTTCTATAAATGGCCACTTAGTGATGCAGGGCTCCTTATCCGAACAGTCAACAGCTCAAGTCTGAAAGCTGACACTTTCAGAGAGAAAAGGTGGGATCAGAGGTATGTAGAATCTCTGAAAAAACTAATCAAAATGCAGTGAGATATACTAAATACTATTTTTTCTTTAAAATCCAGAGGAAGTATATGGGCATCTTGCTTATCAAAAGAAATGTGTTTTTATAATTAAGGCATAAGTCATGCATCAGGAAGTAAGCACCATCCAAAATAAAGATCATCTGAGGCTGGTAGGGAGTTCATAGCCTCTTGGTGATTGTGAAAAAAGAGTAAAAAAATTAGCTAAGAAAGGGCAAAAGAAAAAGAGCCCTGCTAATTGCTGATAGCTGCTCATTTTTAAGCAGACGGTGACATTTCTGCTCTTTCATTTTCTGATGGTTTTCACTTTGATCCTAAAAAAGATAATCATCAGTACCATAACCTGACAGATAATGTGTTAAGCTCTGCATTTAGTTTTTCTCTCCCTTGTTAGCCAAATCCTGCAGAGGCCAATTATATTGTCTATACCAGCATCAAACACAACAGGACCTATAGTTTGGTGTGCTAGTGATTATAAACACCAAACTACACTCTGAATAAGGATTGTGCTGTGAAGTTGTGTTTCCACTTTATTTAAACTGCTTTTGAGTAGAAACACATTTTAACTTGCAATATAGATACTTTCTCAGGAGTATTATTTCTGACTACAGGAAGACACCTGTGTTGTGCTTCCTTCTCTAATTACAAAGGTCAAATAATTCACCATATATGAGTTTTTCAGTTCTTGTCATTTTTCGACATCATGATTAAGTATGATCTATGTTTCATTTATTAAATCCATTATATAAATAATAAATATAACACTTTGTCAATATTTGATAAAGCTGCTAAGAATTTCTACTTGGAAAAATTAAAACCAGAGAACTCAGCTCTCAGGCAAAATGTATTGACTTTCCATTGACGTTTGAAAACTTTATAATCATCTGTTTCACAACTGCATTTCAGGCAATTTCAATGTTAAAAAAAAAACCTCCATTTTTGAGCAAAGACAGAGGCGTTGCAAGAACAGAGAGCAGGAAATTGAATGCTTCAGTGAAGAACAATTAAGGTTAAAAAGACATTCTTGATAGTATATCAGGGTAGTGATAGATAGCAGCCTTATATTTTTTACACATGGCATTTCTTTTCATAGTAAGAGAGTTCTAGAAATTAAAGCAATGTTTTAAAATGAAGGCACTTGACTTTTATAATACTGGTTATTGTTAGCTTCCTATATAAAATACACATGACATTTTAAAAATGAGACTGAAGGTTAAAGTCCTTCACTTAGGAAAAGAGACTTTTTCTAAGAACATTTTAAATATTGGTTGAAGAAAATTGCTTTGGAAAACCTTTGTTTATCTGAACTTCTCTACTTGGCTCAGTACTAAAAAAACGTATATCAAAGTTAGTTTGATGCAGCCATGGACATTTGTGTAACTGTGGGCAAGGACTGGAAATCGTCTCTAGGAAGGGTAATTGAAGGAGTCTGGGCAGTTAGGACTTCACACAAAAGCCCATGTGTTCTGTGGTATCCTCAACTGAATAGAAACTTTAGGACGTCTGTGTAAGGTTAAAGACACAACCGGGATTCTGGGTAAAATCTGGAATTTCAGGCAATTCCATGGCCAGGAAGGAAGGAAGGACATGCTATGTGGTCTTAAACCCCTACCTGAATATGAAAATCATAAAAAAACAGAATCATAGAATACCAAGTTGGAAAGGAATTCAATGAGCATCTGGTCTAACTTTTCTTGTCAAAAGCACAGTCTAGACAAGGTGGCCAAGCAGCCCGTACAGGTGAAATTCAAATATGTCTAATGTTGGGGAATCCACCTATTTCCTGAGGAGACTTTTCCAATGATTGATTTGTTCCAATTGTGAAAAATTTTCATGTGTCTGTTTGGAATCTCCCCAGAATTAACTTGTACTTGTTACCCCTCATCATTTACATGTGACTCCTCATAAAACAGAGTTTTCATCTTCTTTATAAAGCAAAAGATGTTCTCCAGCCTATAAAATCATCATAAAAATTTATTTAATATTTGGAAGTACAGATAAGGAGAGACCCAGGAACCTGGTGTAGTTTGAAGGCTTCAACACTGTTGGCTGAAGAAAGTGCAAGTGTCGAGATCTGTGGGAAAATTCACCCTTGTAACAATGAGGATTAATTTGCTAAAATTTTAAGTCCAGCCTAGTGAGTCCTCTTTCTTCCCCTTGTCCGAAAGCAAAATAGCAATAGTTAACATCACCCTGTGCCAAAAACACACAAGAAATAGTAGAAGAGTGTGAATGGCTTTAGCCAACTTGGTAGAAACAGAATTTCCTGTGGAAGGATGCAGTGAGATCTGCCTTCTGTTTTTGTCTTTATTCATGTCCTTTAACAACAAAAGATAATTAAATACTGAACACAAGGTGCAAGAGAATGAAACATCTACCAAATGAGATGAAAGATTTATTACAAGTACTTACATAGAGAGAGAACTTTGATTAGAGGCATCCTTGAGAACCCTTGCAATAGTGAAAGGGCAGGCTGTTAAGCCATAAATCCCAAATTACTATTATATTCTAGTAAAAAAATCTCAATAACGTAGTTCAATTAAACTAAGGCTTTGTGGCCTTTGTAAGGAAAAACATCCCAACCATGGATTGTCTGTAAGCACATTTGCAATTTCCTTATGAAGGTTGCCATGATGAGAGAAAAGGAATTTTCTCTTTATATAAAAAGAAGGTGCTCCCAAGCGTAGTCAATCAGGAGCCCCTTTCACCCTGCACAGGTTGCTTTGGAAGATAAAAGTGTGCACTCACACCTGGTGTTCAGTCTGTGATCCAAGGGCAAGGATTTGTTTGCACGTTGTGTCCCACAGAGGTGCCCATTCACTATACATAGCCTGTCATTAAAATTGTCTCCACATATGCAGTAGGCTTTCAGAGTGCCAGTCAGGCATGTGCACACCTGTCCCCAGCAGTGTCACACCCATTTCTTGGGACAGACAAACGCTGCCAGCTCCTTTAGAGCACAGGCTCAGCCTTGTCATGAGAGGAGAGCTGTTGCAGACAGCTCTCAGGGACTTCCATCTGGGTCTCATTGCTGCATTGCATTGCACTCCGTTGCAGGATTGCTGGGTCCCCAATCACTTTCAGTTCCAGTTCTGTCTTTTTTTTAAATTTCTTTGCTGAGGCATTGCCTTTAATCCTTCCTCCTTTCCCTCAGCTGTTTTCCCTTTGATATGCCTTTGACATCTACCTTTCTTTACCATAGGAGAGTTTCTCAGAAAGAGCTGGGTCTGATTATACAGCACTTAGATCTCCCCTTGCTCCCACCAGCTCTTAAAAAGATAGGTGGCTAATTGGAGCCAGCTGCTTGGCAGGTTTTCCACCTATGTGGTAGTTCAGTCTGTCACAATGAGATGACAGTGGGAATAGACCATAAAAATCCTTGGAAGTGAAGACAAGCAGCTCACATTTGATATACAGAGGAGAAAGCATGTGGAGGGAATCAAAGACAGGGGCTGCATGGTCAACAGACCCGGAGAGAGATCTTTAATGCAGCGCTGTGGCAAGGCAGCTTGTGTCGAGGGAAGGGGTGGCTGCAGCAAGGAGATGGGAGGTGATCAGAGCCTTGTGATGTGGTTTAGTGCTGGAAAGGAATAAGAAAATCCAAAGCTGAGAAACATATTTAGGAAGGATCAGAAAAATTTAGGAAGTGTTGATGTAAAGGCCAAAAAAAGAGGGGATTAAGTGTTGTGCATTTGCCATATATGACTAAAAATTTAACAAGAACAATGAAAATACTGCAAATCCACAGACTGATGTGAACATAAAGGCTCGAAGTTTCCCCCACCTTTTTCACATATTTTCAACTCCCTCACCTCAATTTAGCCTCTGCTTCTAAATTCTACACTCTGTGGTCAAGAATCAGGATCAAAAGGAGAAATATACTCATTATTTATTCTAGATATAAAAATCTACTTAACATTTTGGCTTCATTTTGGCTATCTTCTTTATTTTTTTCTTATGTAAGAGATATGCTTTAAAATATTAGAGTAACATCACAATGTACTATCAAAACGTTTTAATTTCATATCTGTAATATGAAACTTTGTCTGCTTCTTGTCAATCCAGCACTATAATGATACAGCTTGAAGATTAAATGCAAGGTGAAAGAAAGAAAAAAGTGGAAATTAAAAAAGGAAAGAGAAGAAGGCAAAGAGGGGAAAGAAAAAGGGAAACCACTTCCCAATCAGCTACAGGTGGCAGACTTTACATGCTCAGATGCATAGAATGCTACTGCATTTTATGAAATATTATAGCCCACACAGAAATTTCAGGAAAATTATGCAGTCTGCTACCTAATAATTTTTCTTTTTTTTTTTCAGAGTAGGATATAGCTTAATCTAATTATGGACTGCTGAATTCAAGTATCAGCTTTTATGCATCCTGTTTATTGTACACTTGCCAATTATGTCTAATCAAGACAGACAGGTGAACTTCAAAGGAATAATTCAGAGAGTTAAAATGGGAATCACCCAAATTAGCAAAACTGTATGGCCAAATCATGATTCAAAGAAGTCAAAGGGAGCTTTGTTTAAAAAGCCAGTGTGTTTACAAGTGGGCAAATGAGGGTTTTCTAAACATGGGTGGAAATCAGTAAGGAGTTTATTTAAATCCTGGTTTCAGTTAAATCAAAAGAATTTTGACTTTTTTTCCCCAGTAAGTTGAGGTTGCTAACAGTCTGCTTTTTGTTCTTCCCTGAATATATCTGAAATGCTTAATGCAACGTGTAACTTTGCATCTTGTCTGGAAGAATACACACAAAGTGCAGTAGATAAACCCATCTGTTTACTGCTGCCTCTGAGCTTTTACAGCTAAAGTGAGCTGGATTTAGGCAAGGTCAATGGTGTCCCTCAGCTGGATGCCCTCAGGATCAGGTGGGTTTTGTTGCAGCACTGATGTCTCTTCACAGTGAGATAGAAACCTAGAATCCTCTTGATGCTTATTGAAGTTCCTGTGGCATTTCTCCTAAGATTAATATTGCTAGCTTCAGCATCAATTCTTATGACCTGACTAATTTCCCATTGAAGCAAAATGGTTTTTTAGAGTGTCCTTTTACTCACTTCACGTTGCATATTGCTGGGCAAGTAGCTTCACACTACTAAGCAGCTATTGAGATTCATCTTATGGAGCTGCACCTCAATGCCAATAGAAGTCTATTTATATATTCCTTACTTCTAACACAGTTTCCCTCTTCAGAGGCCTAATAAAGGTACGTAATTTTTTTAATGGTTCAGGAAGAACTGTAGGTATAGAAAGAGCACTAAATCCTACTGAAAGTCAACAAGGCTGAAGATTCCATTTTGGGCTCATGATTCCATTTAGATGCTTTCAAAATGTACTGGAAAACTAATAGTATTAAATTAAAGTTATGTTTATATTAAGCACCTAATACTGTACAACACAGCAGAAGCAGAACACTGCAGCATAGAAGCAAATGGTGTTGAGGACTCTGCATCTTCACTGGCTAAGAGCTCAGGAGTGTAAGTTTACAGCAGATGTACCCCAGTTCCTTGGGATGAGTATCTCAGCACACTCCTAACATGAATCCACTGGGAGAGCAGCCATCAGGCCAGACAATCTCTTCTCGTGAAGGCTTGGAGTGCACGTGGCACACAATGTCATGGCAACTTCCAGGGTAGCCTCTCCAGAAAAGATGCTGCTAATACTCAAACCTCTATGCAAACCAAACCAAAACATGTTAAATGGGGACAACACAGTGGTTCACTTCAGCACAGCATGTTGGATCCAAACCTGGGTGCTGGAGTAGCTGTAGTCTGTCAGCCAGGACTCTACATTCAAAGCACTGCCACAGCTCGCCCTCTTTTTTAGGAGGCAAAAATGAAAGGTACTACAGATCTCAGCATCTATTTCTGTCTCTTTGTGATGATGCGTTAGCAAATATTTTTGTGTAAAGTCCTTAATTTCAATAAGCCTTAAGTTAATGCAATTAAATACCCTGTTTTTGAATAAACTGTTCTAAGCAATATAAGAATGGCAATTTTAAAAGTAGCTTTTCTATTGTCTTTCTCTAGTGTTACAAACTATTATGAGGTTTACCTAATATTATACCAGACTTATGAAGTCTAATTACACAAACTATTTGATCCCAACATTCTATAGATATATCAAAGGCCCAAGGTGAAAAGTGTACTGATTTCTGGTAACTATTATTTCAATCAAAATTTAGCATGTAAATATTTTCCATTCCTTTTCATTATTTCTATCAGGGTTTAATTTCTAAAGAAAACAGAACTATAAATAACAGATAAGAATGTTTTTCTTTGTAAAAATATTTAACTTAAAAATATTGATTTCTTATTGCTTTCATCTGTAAAGGTTTGGAATAGAAATCCTGAACTCTATTACATTTTGCAAGTCTAGGTTAATTCTGTTACAGGAACTCCCTTGGAGTAATTCTGGCTTGACACTAATATAATCAAGACCATGACACCTCGGTTGTTAATGAAATCAAAAGAATTAAGAATTAGTATAAAAAGAAGAGTACAGCACTCTCTCTGTAAACAAGGATGCATTTATACAAACATTTGCATCCACGTACCTAAATTTTTTACCTTTGAGAATTGTAGGTTTACATTCCACAACAGAAGGGCATCAAGGAGGGTAAAAATTGGCACTGACTTGTTAGTCAGGAAAATGTCTGAGTGAAAGAAAGAATTCTCTGTGAAGAAGAAAAAGGACACCAAAACCCACAAAAATAAGCTCTTATTCCTCACGTCAGAAAAGAAGTTTCCAAGCCAATTGGAGAAAAGAAGAAAAGCACCCTAGTTTACACCAGCCAGAGAAGAATGCCTGAGCAGCAAAAGGCAGAGCACACAGGACAGTTCTAATCCCAGCTGGAAATGGTGTTCCTCACTGATTTTATCCAAGGGCTATGGGTGCTGACCAGCTTGGGAAGTCTTGCAGTGGTCAGAGGTTAAAATCTTTCCCTTCCACGTCAGAGTAAATATTTGACAGAGTAACAACAAGGCTAAATAGAGCTTTTAGCACCCCATAAAACTGAGCAGCACCTGAACTGTTTCTTCTAAGCACCATTGAGTTAAAAACAGAGAAAGCTTGCTGGCAGCTTGCTGCAAATACATATTATGACAGAATAAATTACATACAAAAATGCATTATTTATAAACATTACTACAGACATTTATAAACAAGTTCAAATTAGTGGTTTTTTATAGCTAGTTTAGTAAAAACAATATTGCCTTTTTTACTAGAACAATACCTAATCCTTAATTTAGACCATATAAGTGTGTCTTTGACTTCTGTCACAACCAGGTGACTTCAATGTACTACACAGAGACCAAAGCAGATCACTAAACAGCCAATATTAAAATAAAAGGTGGTAGTACTATGGATAATGATAATAAATAATATCTCTGATAACGGACTTTTTCTTATTATTTTTATTACAGATATTCTTTTAAAACAGCCCTATTAATTTAGTAATCATTTACAAAAAAATGTGAATATATTAATGAAAATTAATAGCTTTTCAGTAAATTATACCTTAATTTCATTCTAACCAAGAATTACTGCACCAGTATTAAGCTCCTGCCATTTCAGGGAAAAAATAAAGTCTGCTATGTACAAGACTTCTTTCTAATAAACTTCAGCTATTTACCTTCATGGGATAATGTGTACAAGATCATGTTTCATTTTTATAGGGCCTTGCAATTTAGCTCTCACTCAATGCTACAGGCTCTTTCCATTTAGGGCATAAAAATAGCAATTCTTGAGATTTCCAGTCTGTTAGTAGCCCAATTAAGATCATCCAGGGCAAGTCCTGATCCCCAATGCTTCTAGATCACGGAATGTGGTGGAGCCCACCAGGGCATGGTCTGTGCCAGTGAGTCTGGGCTTTCTCCCTGTCACCAGGGGTGTAGTGGGAGAGGGTGGGATGGGTCTCACAGTTTAGACAGTTCACTGTGTACTTCCACTCCATGGTCAGGCAATGGCACTGAGGGGAAGGCAGAAGCCATGGAGAAGCTTACTCCACAGCCTGTGCAGAGTCACTTTCCTTGAGCAGCAGTGACAAGACCACAAACACAAGAAAGAAGAGATACCACTGCTAGGTTTACCTTCAGCCATGGCCCGGAGTGATACCTGTGCTCAAGAGCTTACTTACAATATCTTCACAAGAAAAGTGCAGCTAGAATAGCCCTGATTTTCTGAAGTTTCCATAAAATAATGGGCTCCCTGTTACCCAACAGCCTGGAAGGATCTATCCACCCAGGGATAAGGAAAAGCATATAACTTATGTTCACACATGAAAAGCTTCCTGAAAGATCAGCAAAACCCAAATAAGTCCACGCTCAAAAAGAAAGGGATGTAATCTGCCAGGGAACCTGGATAGACTGGTTTTCTCCGGTAGTGTGTGTTGTCCTTCAGTACGTTTATTGTCCTGTTACCACACGCCTCTGGGAAACCCATGGGCATCTTTCCTTCTTTAAACAATCATCCAATGGATTCTGCTCTCCTGCTCTTTCAGCCTCTGCTTAATCAGGGATCATGTTTTTCCCCTTATTTCTAGGGAAGAAACTCACATTCCTTCTCTCAAGATGAATCATTTCTATCCCTAATGCTGTTTTGCAAACACTGCCACTCGCACAGTGACAGAGCTGCCAGATTGAGCCCATGCCCTATTCAGGAAACCTGGGATCTGGCCTCTTAAAAAATATTGCAACCATTTTGCATCTCTCTTGTAAACATAAACCTCTGAGCCATATCATCAGATTTCATAATCGAAAATGCCAAAATATACTCTATGGGCTAAAATTACATTCCAGTTTGCAGAGCCCACACAAGGATTACACGTTTAAACTATTTCTGTAAATAAATAGATATGAAAACGATAAATAAAATGTCAAACAATGTGACAGAGTCAGAAGCAGACGAGACTAGACAGAGACCATCATGGCACTGATAATGAGTAGGCCCTCCCTTCCAACAGGTCTGCCTTGCAGGTGGTATGTACCTTGTCTGACAGTGTTGACACACATTATCTCAGAACTGACATGAAATAACAATGCAGCCAAGCTTTAAAAGAAATGGGGAGAAAAGTCTGTAATAATAGTATTTTGCTTTTATTGCCTAGCAGTTAAAATAACCATCTTCTCTGGTTGGTACCCTATTACCAACAGAGCAGTAAAGCTTCAGTGTAACTCCATGCCATAAAATCTAATTGACTGTTGTCCAAACATTGGATGTAAAGCAACATGCCACAAACTTGTCTCTTGTCCATTTACTGCAGTGCTTGGGAAGTGCTGTAGTGATTTACTGAACAAGGTGCTCTGCTTACTGCTTATGATTTACTCTGCAGCCATGCAGAAAATGACAGGACTGACAGATTTTGAGAAACGTTCGTCAGCCATTTCCCCCATGAGTTAGCAAAATGTTCCAGTTGGTGATAAGCAATTCTCACCAGGACACTATTTTGTATTTATTCTGGATTTTATTGTCTTATCCCTCAGTGCTTCTAAAAATGCTCTTCTTAAGGTTTTGAATGAAATTTTTATTGGCTCACATAGTATGTAATTCACAGTCCCCATAAAAGTGCTGAATGCTAACCAGAAGTATTAGATAAGAATTTTAGAAAGCTGTATTTAAAATAACCAACCAAGGCATTCAGAAACACAGCAAAAAATAAATACTGAGAAAAGCAAAATAAAAGGACAGCAAATATATAGTGTGCTATAAAGTGTCAGCTTTTAGTGGTGCTGCTCTAAAATAGCTTGATTGCCATTTGCATAGAATTACAGAATTATCTACAGCCAGAGAACAAAGTAAAATATTATTATTTGGATTTGAGCTAAGCTGCTTTCTCAGGCAGGGACAAGGTTGTTAGGACATTATCACTCAGGTGCAAGGATTAACTGAGTTCTTTACATTAACTTTTCTCGAGACAGTAACACCCGCTTTCAGGACAGAGAGGAGCAAAGCATTTAAAGGTTGCCAAAGCTCAATAGCCTAAAAGGACAGCATACCATGTAAGACCCAAGGTCTGTCTTTTGACCAGTAACCTCAATCAGAAAAAGAGGTGCACATGACAGGGCAATAAATGATCACTACCTTGACAGGCTTCCAGCTTCTCATAAGCAGTATTTTAAGAGACAGCATCGCCCAGGATTCTCACAGTAATTCATCTACTGTTCTTCCATAAGAAACAGACTCCAGAAGACCCAACGTGGTCCTTTGCTAGTAAGAGTAAGCAATTTTGTTTTGAGAGGTCTCAAAAATGCCAGGCCCCTTGGGCTACACAAGCCCAGGAGTGACAACCATTGCACAGGAGAGCCTCCAGCCTCCCCACGAAGGTTGGACTCCCATGGGAGAACATAACATGCTATCAGCACTCTAAAATGTATGCAGATACCATATTTTTTTTTAATTCTTCGGTAGATATAAGAATATTCAGCTTTATAATACCTTAGCATATTGTGTTACATTATATGTTCTAGGGGAAATTGGGAAGGGCAGAATTAACTGTGTTGATCTGAGAGAAATACATGAAAAGAAAGGTTTTATTAAAAAGATGCTAGTGGTAGCATCAACGAACTTGTGATGGTCTGAGAAAAAATGTTTAAACAGTTAGTCATATTGCTGGAAGAAATGTATGAGATTGCAAATCACACATGCCCCTGCTCAATGTCAAACAATGCCTGAGGCAGGAGCCTGTTCAGCTTCCAGCCAAAGCCTTTCCCTGGGGCAGTATTTCCCTGGGATTTTTCTCTAGCCCAGGCCTATGGGAAATCATCATTACCAGGATTTTGCAGATGCTCTGCATGGTGTGGCCACAACCTTCTGGAGGCTTGGGATTCGCTATATGGCACTTCCAAAGGACGCCCAAGATATTTCAAAAACACAAAAAATTTGATGAGAGTGACAGTTCAGCTGATGTGCCTGAGATTTTCATTTTTATATCCAGTAATATATCCAGAGTAGAGGCAGCTAGATTTCCAGGTGTGAGGTACAGGAAAAATTACCTCATCCTCAAATTCTAACCAGGCAAACTTCTAAGAACAGACAATTTTTTACCTAGGGAAATCCAGATGTAAAGTTAGGAGGACAGATTACAGACAAGCCTCTCAATTGTTTAGAGGTTCCTGCTTGGGAATCATTTTTGTTATGAAGTGTTACAAGACTGTTACATCTTTGTTCTGAACATGAATTAAAATTATCTTAAGAATAGTTTCAAGTGGACTTCAACAGTTCACAAAATGTTAGCTTAAATGCATTCAGAGAGAGAAGAGCAGGAGTGTCTCTTGGATTTATTAGAAACCTGTAGAGCAGTGGAAATTCAAAATAAAAATCCTCAAAGATATTAACATCAGAGCTGAGGTGGTAGCAATACTGAAGGGGACCCACCTTCAGCACTAGGTGACAAAAGAAAAGATAAATGGGTGAGCTCTCTGATACAGCCAGGGATAAATCTGTGGAGAACATGAAGATATTCTGGTGGTCTTAAAAGCAGTTGTTAATAACTTCATTTCTCTGCCTTGTTTTGTGCTGTTGATGAAGAAAAAATGAACTTGGGTTATGTCAGACCAAAGGACCTGCTGGCTGAAGAGCTCTGTGGTTCTTTGCCTTGGGTGGCCATTCAGAAATAGAGAAGTCAATCCACACAAGTGGAACTCAAAAACGAGAAGGGAAAGCTATATCCCTTAACTTCTAGGAATAAACCTTCCCCCAGATGTTTGTCACAGGAACCATGCGACCCAAATATCATTATGAGACATTACGAGATAGAAGAAGAAAGAAATCTCAGCTAATGTTAGTTATATAAAGGTTTAGATCCCTTAGCAGCAATAAGGATATGTTGCAGACAAATAGAGATATTATAAAAGAAAGGCCTTATAAAAATATAGTTTAAGTCCTGCTACTCTAGCTAAGCTGGAAGTAGCTTGTAAGTTCCCATAAAGAAAAATCATAATAATAAAGACAGTTAAAACAACAATCTGTTCTTGGAGAGAAAAATAAATTTGCACCTGCATAAACAATCTCTCGCATGTGAATCAGTGAAGAAAATACATAAACAATCCAAAAATAGAGAGATTTGATAAAAATATAAAATGCTAGTTACTAACCAATGAATTAAGTAGCAAAAAAAATATAGAGTTAAATGCAAAGTCTATAAAAGTGCATAAAAATAAGTTGTGTGAATAAAAAATTAGCTTTACCTACATGAAGAAACTGAGTTTCATCTACTTTATTGCAACAGGGATATGTGTCTAAAGTAGATGGAATAATTTAGAGTCAGTAAGGTAAATCTGACATAAACATACAAAATTATGGAGGACGTCAAGTCTGAACAAGACACAAATATTAATTAAAAAATAAAAATAAAATCATAAATAATTATTTTATGAAGCAAGAGGAAGCACCAGATTATCTTCTACACAATAGCAAAGCAGTAGAAGGGGTTGTAGTCTATCAAATAATCTGTTTAGAGATATTCTCTCCACAGAAACTGTAAATGATTTGCAGTTAGCTCTGGCTGCAGCTGCTGCTGCCTTTCTTGTCTCCTTGGTAGCAACTACAGATGAAAGAAAAATAAAAACAGCACAACATGTTGATTGTCCTATCATGTTATGTGATAGCTAAGGATGAACAGAGTGGGTTTCAAGTGCTGACAAATTCAGCCTCCTCCAGAAATTATTCCTCTGCCCATTTTACTGCTACTTACTAGTGGGTCAGATTGTCTAAACTGCTTTCTGTTTATATACCTCTTATTGTGCTTTTATCCCAGGTGACCACACCTCACTTCCTTTTATTGTGCCATTTAAGGGTCACTTTTCCCTTCATATGCTCTCTATAGATATAGGTACTTGCCTGCACATGGTAATACTCCTAAATGACCAGAAACTCACAAATGAAACATAGTTTATAAATAACTTCTGGAAAGTCAAGGAAAGACTTACAAAATTACCTGTGTCCAGCAATTAGAAATCGTATTACTGAGAATCTGGAAATATACTTTCAAAACCTCCTATCCATGATGTATCCACCATACCCATTAATGCATGTACAAAATCTTCCCATGCACAAGCAAAGTAAGGCAGAAGTCACACAAAGAGCAACTTTAAGTATTTATCTTGCCTATGCAGGAGTATGGAGATGAACTGGAGGACTGGAGGAACCCTTAAATTTCAGGGCCAGTTCTACTGTAGTACAACAAGATCCCTGCTTTGCACAGAGATCCATATATATTTCTATTTATAACAATTAATTGAAATGGGAAATTTTAAATTGCATGGCCAGAAAAAAACACTTTTACATAGTTTGATTCCTGGATTTAATGTTACCATTTTATTTTTTTTTAATTACGTCAAATTAAAGTTACATGGCCAAATTGCCTTCAGATAATTCAGATCAATTATATTTCCATTTCTGTGGTTTTGTAGAACATTTATTCCCTACTTAAGATGAAAATTTCTTTTAGAAAGAAGTCCTGTAATTCAGAAGCAGTACAACAGGTAGATTCACAAGTTCTTGAAGTCAGTGTAAAGTACCCTGTTAACTTTGCAGGTGATGGCATTCCTGGTAAAAAAAAAATTTAGCTGAAGAAGAGATTTTTACATGTCTGTCCATCTCTGAGTTTCCAGTTTGCAGTACAGTATCAATCAAACAGTCCACATGCCCAACTGCCAAAGGAAATGGAGGAGAGAGAATTGCATGTAATAGTTAAACTGTGCCTCTGAATAGCCTTGGGGTATTGCCAGGACACTCACCAGGACTTTTGGCCTAAGAAGATCTCCAGTCACTTGTCATAGAATCATAAAATGGCCCAGGTTGAAAAGAACATTAAAGATCATCTAGTTTCAACACCCCTGCCACAGGCAGGGAAAACTTCCACAAGATCAGATGACTCATCCAACCTAGCCTTGAACAATTCCAGGGACAAGGCATCCACAACTTATGTGGGAAACCTGTTCCAGTGCCGTCTTCACAATAAAGTTTCTTCCTAACATCTGATTTAAACCTACTCTTTTTAAGTTGATAGCCATCCTCCCTCATCCTATCACTACATGCCCTTGTAAATAGTCCCTCTCCATCTCTGTTGTAGGCTCCTTTCAGATTCTGGAAGACCACTGTTTGCTCACTCCAAAGGCTTCTCTTCTCCAGGCTGAACAGTCCCAATTCTCCCAGCCTTTCCTCATAGGAGTGCTGCTCCATCTTGGTGCCTCTCCTCTTGACTTACTCTGACAGATCCATGTTCTTCCTGTGCTGGGGACCCCAGAGGTGGGTGCAGCACTGCAGGTGGGGTTTCATGAGAGGGGTAGAATTCCCTCCCTCACCCTGTTGATGACACCTCTCTGGTTTCAGCCCAGGACACAACTGGTTTTCTGGGCTGTGAGTGTGCATTGCTGGGTCCTGTCCAGCCCCCCACCCCTTGTCAATAGCTGCATGCCCACTAGAACTACATGGGCCAAAACACTGGTCTGCAAGAACAAGGGCATCTGACCTGACACGACACTACCTTGCCCAAAGTTATGCCTACCAGAACACTGTGTTTGAGCAATGTAGGCCAGTCTGACAGGTATTTTCAGTGCTTCTTTACCACTTGTTTGAGCAATTCTTCAGCAAATCAGTCAAAGGGGGGCTTAAGAAGGAGAATGACCTCCAGCAAATCAATTAGATTCTAAATGAAAGTGCTATTTTGTATTTTTCTTTAAAATAATAATAAAAAACACGACTAAGTAAAATACAGTTTACCTTTAATAAACTTACAACAAAGTAATTGCATTGTATAACAAAGGATATATCAATGCCCATATTTTTAGATTTTCTATAATAGCCAAAGTCACAGTGATCTATGTGCCTTCAGCCAGGTTAGTTATTTCTTATTTTAGAAGAATAAAAAGAATAATTTAAATTTAATTATCCTTTTAAGCTGCCATAAAACAGGGATTTAGCCTTCCAAGAAATTATATTCTTTAAATACATCTCTGAATAGAGTGATAATGCTGCTTATAAGATGGCTAATTATTTAAGAACATGGCACCTATTATGGGTTAGTGTAGACAGCAGTCAGCCCACCAATGTGTAGAGCTTTTGGAGTTTGACCCATCCGAGGGACACTTGTCCCTGCATTAAATCCTGACCTCTGTTACTGCCACTGTCATAGCTGCTGGCTCAGTCTGTGCCTAGTTCCAGTGCCTGAATCCCCAGAATATAATTGCTAAAAAAACCTTCAGGATGAACCACTAACAACTAGAGTGGATACAAAAAGTTATATTAATATAAGATCTGCTAAGAGCATTTGCTCCAAATCTAAACTAAACTTATATAATATCCCTGAGGTTCAAAGCCTTTGGCTTGGAGTTATTCTGGTATGTTTCAGCTTTTTGAGCTTTGGAGATGAAAGTGTCAAAATATCATAAGTCAGCTTCCTCATATGAGATTTTCCATGAAATTTTGCAGACATAAGAGGTTCATAAAATTTAGGAAAGTTTCAATTAAGAGTGTATAGCTTGCTTTTGCTCACCCTACAGTATTTGTTAGATAGGAACAACACGTACAGATACACACACTCATCCAGGGGCTTCTTAGGTATTTAGTGCTATCAGAAATGTTCCCTGCATCAGGTCAGTGAAAATTGGAGTTTTATATTACCTGGGAGGAAAAAAGTCAACAGCAACATTTGAAGTGGAGTTGATTTATACCTGGAGAAAACAATTATAAACTGGCTTAAAATAGGTCTCTTTAAGATTCAGTTTGAGAATGTAAATTGGCATTGCACTAAAGATTTTGTCTAACCACAATGAAAATATAATGGATTTTAAATATCAAGAAGCCTTTTCTAAGGCAAAACACACAGAAAATATGCAAAAAGGTTGCCTCAATGATAAGACAAAGAAATAAATGAGTAAATAATACATACCTGAATAAAGTCCCATTAAAAACATCTTATATTGAAACAGCTTTTATAATGGCCAAGAGTTCACTTGGAAGTAATGAATAATTGCTTGGCTTCAGCAGAGTCAATGACAAAATCTGTACCTATTTCAGCAGAGCCAGAATTTAAATTTATATGTAGTGAGTATAATTAGGGCCTGTACTCCTCCTGCCTTTCTTGCCTGAAAATTGGCTTATTCATTTGTAGTCCATTGATATCCTGTTGGCTTAATTTTCCCCTCATCAAGGCAAAAAAAAAAAAAATTCCTGACTTTTAACCCAACTATCACCAATAATTCTAACATACTGGATGAGCATTGAATTGATTCTGAGAGGGTTGATTTGAAATGTCATCCTGAAATGCAGAAGGGCTGCATTTGATGACCAGAGAGCTATAAATTGCCACTAGTAAATGAAACAGGGATTCATGATCCAAAGATAGTAAATAGCACCTTATTGCACCTTTTCTAGATTTCTGTACTATCCTGTATTTCCAGCACAATTAGTAGAATAAGACTACTGAAATTATTTATTTTCCAGGTTTCCAAACAGGTTGTTCAAGTTTTCAGATTCTATGGATGCATGAAGATACACTTGTATAGAAGGGCATAATTTCTAGTTTGCTGTTTCAGATTAGTCCTGGCCTTTCCATACAAATGTCCTTGTACCTTGCTTCTCCACTTGTAAAACAGAAATAACATTTCCTTACCTAATAAAGCTACTGCAAACATAAATTAGTGTAGCTGAGATGCAGGATGCTCTTATGATAACAATTATACAGGAAAGCAGAGAGAAAATGTTGCTTTTATAATTCTTTCAATCTAAATTGCAGGCAAAAAGACTAAAAGAGAACAAAGACACTAAAGTCTAGATCCATGTTCTCTGGTCTCTTTGTCACCTTTGTCTAAGATCTTAGAGTCCATGAGTGTAGGGAGGAGATACCTATATGTTGCAATAGATGAGCTCTCCTGATTATCACTCAAAGCATTATTCATGTCTGAAGTGCTGTTTTCAGTGTCAATACAGGAAAGGATTTATGGGATTATGTATTTCTTTTCAGATAAATTTTTTTCTCTGAAACTAACTTCTAAAAATCCAAGTATTATGCATGAGAATTTTCTCTATATGAGCTTACTAATATACTCCTAAACACTTCAAAATCTTTAGAGGCTAAGAGAGCTGGGGAGGGACTTTAAAAGAACATGTATAGGTAGGATAAATGGGAAAGGCTTTAAACGGAAAGAGGGTAGGTTTGTATCAGATATTAGGAAGAAATGCAGTACTGTGATAATGGTGAGGCACTGGAACAGCACAGACAAGATGTGGATGTCTCATCCCTGGAATTCTTCAGGGCAAGGCTGGATGGGACTCTGAGAAACCTGGTCTAGTGGAAGACATCCCTGCCCACGGTAGTGGGGTTGGTTATAGATGATCTATAAGCCCCCTGGAATATGGAGCATACTTTTCAGACAATTTTAGTTCTTCTAAACATAAACTATTACTTCCTCAAAGGGATCCCTTAGAATGGTTCTAACAAATGTTAAAATTTTATTTTAGGCTTTCTGCCACTGATAGAAGTCACAAATCATTCATAAAAGTGTAATTTGAAAAAATAAAATTGATCTTAAAATAAACTAAAACACAAGCTAAAAGAAAACCACACTATAGAATATATTCCACCAGTTCCCACCAGCACCTCTTAAGAGATCTGGATCATATATCTGTATGTTCTGGCAAAACTAAATGCACTGCAGAGCAGAATATTTTCATTCCCAGTTACCTAGTTGGGAAATATAGTCTCATGTACATGTCTACTCTCAGGGGAAATGCATTATATAAACAATGCTATTCGATGCCTTAAAGGAAGAAATAGTGGATTAGTCACTCCTTAATCTATTATCACTCCAAAGGACTTCTCTGCCATTTTATCTATCCTCAATTACAGACCTCAGTTTCCAGCCAAAGATTTGGATTTTCCATTGTAATACATGGCTCTAAAAATGAAGAATTTTAAGATCAGGAAAAGGAAAAAAAGTCAGAAGATTTCAAGGAGAATGATTTAATGGAGAAATTGAAATTGCTGCAGTCCTACTTCATTGTTTCTTAGCTCACTCATACCACTCAGTTGGTAGAGAATTGCAGACAACCCCTTTTACATTACTGACAACTCCAAAGATTCAAGAATCATAAAATAAGCATAGAAATTATGAGATTGACTGTAAAGCCTTGAGATTTTTAAAAATATTTGGGTGTCTTTCTGTCTTCTTACTTTGGAGGCATTAGGCTTCACTTGAGCCATACAAACTCTTCAGCATGACTAGAATGAAATGAAATCTGAACATTTCAAACAAACACAGGATCTGGCTTTACCTAGAATCCACGAAGCATCACAAGGCACACCATAAAAATTACAGACATCAGCAAACAGGATTTTTAAAACAGTCGTGTTTTCACAGAAACTCCAACCTATGATGAATTCTTTTCTTCCCTTGGTAGTCTGTTCCACTGGCTAATTATGCTTATAAAAGATGTTGTTTCTTTTCATTTTTCATCTTGATACTTTTTTTTTAACTCAGCTACCAGCCAAGGAGGGTCTTGCCATGGCTTCATCATTTTAAGTCCCTAGTATTGAGAACCACTACTATTTTGATGAAAACCACCAAACCTTACAAATATCCTTGGTGTTTTTGTGAGCGTTACACTTTTATTTGCCAGGGTAACTCTCTTGCAATGGGCTTGAAGGATGGACTGGAAGGTATTGTGTGCAGACACAAAGGCAGCCTTGCCAATTCTTTTCCTTGCCAGCTGAATCTGAGTCAGCAGTGCCCTGGCAGCCAGGAAGGCCACCTGAGTCCTGGGTGCATCAGGAACAGCAGCACCAGTGGGATCATCCTGCTCTGCTCTGCACTGGGGCAGCCTCACCTTGAATGCTGTGTGCAGTTCTGGGCACCAAAATGCAGGAAAAAATTAAACTATGAGAGAGTGTCCAGAGGAGGGCAACGAAGATGGTGAAGGGCTTTGAGGGGAAAATGTAGGAGGAGCAGCTGAAGGTACTTGGGCTGTTCTGTCTGGAGAAGACTTGAGGAGAGACCTCATTGTAGTCTACAGCTTCCTCATGAGGGAAGGTGGAGACACAGGCACTGGTCTCTTCTCTGTGGTGACCAGTGACAGGACCCAAGGGAACAGTCTGAAGGTTTTGGGTAGGTTTAATTTGGATATTAGAAAAAAAGGTTCTTCACCCACAGGGTGTTTGGGCACTGGAACAGCTCCCCAGGGCAGTGGTCGCAGCACCAGCCTGACAGAGCTCAAGAAGTGTTTGCACCATGCTCTTGGGCACCTGGTGTGACTCTTGGGAACAGTCCTGTGGAGGGTCAGGAGTTGGACTTGATGATCCTGATGGGTCCCTTTCAACTCAGCTTATTCCCAAATTCCTTGATTTTCTCCTGGTGAATTACACAGATGCAGAGCACAAGTCTGACCACAGGTCATCAAATGGAGTCATCCACATGCATAAACAACACTTGCACCTCTGAACCACAAGTGGTCCAAGTGAATACAGCAGGATGTTATTCAGTACAATTAGCAATATATTCCATATTCCAAACTTTTAATCCTCTTTTGATTTCTTCTTTCATGGATTACAACCCTATGTAATAAATACCAGCTGCAGTAATTTCAGTTTCATATGAGTGGCTATTTAACCTAACTTTTCTGGAAAGCAAACCACAAACCCCTCAGAAAAGCAAAATATTTCTATCCCGGTTTGCATGGTATTCAGATATTACCATAAAATATAAGTTAACCATTTATAAAAATAAAAGAAGTCACTGTAATGGAAATTTTATTTTTTTGATCTAACTTATTATTAATGTCTTCCATATCCAGATGAGGAAGACAGAGAGAGCTCCTTTGTGGGTCACCCAAATGACTGTATAAAATAGTTATTCACATTTTTTACTCCATTCCCACACTTTAAAAGAATGATACTTCAGAGGACTATCTTGCCTGAAAGGATTTAGGAAGGAGGTATCCATTTTTCTTGTTATAAGCCTAGACATCTTCCTAAGGATTTAGAAGATACCACGGTGTTTTTTGTGTTCAACTATTTTTTCTGTGGCTATTTCTTTATCAGGACTTCAAATATATCAATGAAAGACACAGATTCTTGTCAAGAAGTCTGAAGGAACAGTAGGAACATGAACATAGTAAAAGTTTCTTACCAACACATTATTCTTCATCCTTGAATAAAGTCTGAACACCAAATATTCCAGTTTGCTTAATAGAAGGATAACAGTTTTACAGCTATGAATCTCAAAAGGCACATGGAGTTCCTGAAATGTTTGCAGCATATAAAGTAAAATTTATTAATATAGAGGATTGTGGTCATCTGAGTTTCAGTTTGGGATTTTTGAGAGGGGTTTTTTGTTATTTGGATTTTTGGGGTTTTTTGTTTTTTCCTAATTAATTTTATATATAATAATAAAAAAGAATCTCTGGAGATTACATGTTGGGAGTATAGTGTGCAAACTACAAGAGGAAAAAAAATCTTTCCATGCTTGTGATACATTTTAGGACAAAGGAAAAACCAAGCATCCAAGAAAAAAGATGTGCTTGTAATATTTTGCCTTTGTTTTTCAGAAGAAAAAAAAAATTAAGCAAACATCTTCCAGGGCATTAAGCAGTACCTAGTAAGAAACAAAAAAGAAGCCAAACATACTAAAATGATACAAAAAATCTGAAAGTGTAATTCAGCAAATAATTTAGCTATGAAATATTTTCTAGGATATAAATGTAGCTAGTGCTTTGGTCTCTTTCATCTGGAACATTTGTTATTTGGAACACCAAGATTAAAGGACAAAATTTCTAATCCAATTTGTAGAGATAAGTTCATTGCTTCTGGTTCTACTTTAATTAGGTGATAGATGTATACAGGTTATGACCATGACACATTTTTCCTGAAAGCCACAAAAACCAAAGACATAAATGTAACAGAGTTGAATCCTTTGATCCATTAAAATCTAGCACACTGACATTTGTCATCCTGTATGGTTATGTGCAAATACTTATATCTTATGAAACCAGATAATTTTTATCTTGACTACGATATTCAGATTTTTGCAGGTTCATCAGTCTATTAAACCTCATGCCTGAAGAGATATCTCATATGGAAGTTCATCTCCTGAGAAGGAGTCATGTGCTCATCAGCAGGCCTCAATGGCACCAGGTATAAACAGAGCTAAATGAACAAATCCCCAGCTAGCAGTTAGAAAGAAAGAAAATAAGAATCAGAATTAAGTATAGACAGGTCATCCAAACATGTCACCAGTTTCAGCTTTTTTTCCACAGGCAACCATATTCCTCTGTAATTATGAAAACACGGTTATTGAATGTTTAAATTCCATGGCAATGATGCTGTGTATTTGCTATCCTGGCAGTTCATAACACCATCATTACATGTACAAATATCTGACAATACAAGTAGGAATTCCAAAATTTGTTTTTCTTCAATGCAGTGACCCATTAAAACCTTTCAAAAAATTAACACTGAGTTCTTTGAGAAAATGTACAATAATTAATTCATATATAGAAAATGCATTGTTATTATTATTGTTCTCTTCTTTCAGCTATTATTTTGGGCAATTACCTCTCTTCCAGAAGTAATTCTCTTACCTCTCTTTTTTAAAAGAGACATATATGAGAAACTAAATTCAGAAGAAAACATGCCATGTTTTGATTTTAAAGGAGGAAAGCACGTTTGTATTCTCTGGAAACTGTGATATATATTAACTCAAAATTGTTTAGGAATCAAATGCCGGCAAACTATTATTCAACATTTTTGCCTCAAAAATGTAGCAGCTGAAAACAGAGAGGTTTACGTACCATGATATATATAGATATCTGTCTTTTATTGCTGTTTCTTTTCTAGATTGTGATCAAATACTTTATTAGACTTACACTTCTTGGAGTTTTACTACCTTCTTGTAATCTTAATAGCTGTCAGGAATTTCTGCTCTTTTGAGCTGTCTTATCATTACCAGTATACTGTCGCTTTTTGGTAACTCAGTGAATGCAGTGTTGAAGGAGTTATTTTCTCCTAATATTATCAGTACCAAAGAGAGACATATTGTCCATGCAGAATTTAGGGTTTCAGAAGACTGTTTTAATTCATCATTGCAAGGCTATGCATGTCTTCATATGGATAACCTGGTTGGGATACAACAAAAATTGCAAAGACATATTTGATCCTCCAGGAGCACCGAGAAATGTATCTAGTTGAGGCATATGAGCAGTCTCTCTGACCCTATGCTTAAGCAGGTTGTTTTAGACAAGGGACACAATCCCTAGGCACTCAGTTATATTTCTGCCTATATAAATATTTACAATGGCTGCATGCTCAGGGAGGGAAGATAAGTCTGTATCATGCACTGCAGCATGATGTGGAGCTACACAAACCAGCTTTGAAAATGCTGGCAGGTCTACACGAGAATGGCTTACTGTGAATTCTCCTCTTCCAGCTGAATGCAGGGACCAGTTCAAGGAGAAGCCAGATGAGCTTGTATGGCACTATAAGAGAGGCTAGAAAGAGACCATAAGAACATCACCATAAATGCTCTTCACCAGCTCAGTACTGTAGTGTCATGAAAAGACACTAGTTTTTGTCCCAGAGGCAGGATGCTTTCCTCTGTAACAGCAATGTTCTTGGAAATTAGTCCTGCTTTTCTAAAGCATTTTAGCTTCATTATAATAAGTTTGCTTAAGGTTGCACCATTTTTGAAATGTCTGTTTTAACTAAGGTCACACTCTGCTGCCTAACCGCAGCCAGTTCTGTAGCTTCCTGAATTAGAGATCTGGTGTCTAACTCAGAGCAACCCTTTTACTCAAACCAAACAAGCTCAGATGTTACTGAGTGCTCCAATCTCTTGCCTGTCTCTTTTTAAGGACTCTTTCTTTGGTGCACTGATAACTCTCTTTCTCTCTGTTTCATATTTGGGATTGGTAGTATCTCTGATGTCATCTGATGTCCAAATTCATTTTATTTCTTTAGTATTCAATATGGTCAATACTGACTGTACCTAGTCATAAATACCTTTGTTCAGTACCATGTCATTTGTAGAGAAGGAACCTCCAGAATCCAAGCAGAAAAAGTGTATTTTTAAATATAGGTAACTGTTCTCTTTCTGGCCACTGCAATATTGATCACCATAAGGTATGGAGAAAGACCCACACGTTGTTTAATCAGACTTTCTCAGTTCAGAAGCCATCCTCCTGAGCTTGAAATTTGCCTGGAAGTTGAGGTCTGTAATAAATCATGTAAATTCATGCCCTCCCTTCACTAATTAGGATTTATGACTGACTTGAGACATAGGCAAACTCTGGAGAGTGGAACAAGTCAGCAGAATCATTACTCCCCATGCATAGGGGTGGGTAAGGTCCCACCTGTGGCCAGTGAGTTCTGTGCCCAAACTCTTCTGCTGTTTTTTGGGACACAGCAGAGCCCCATGGGCTCAGCCTCAGCACTGCAACAACACACAGTCCCTGGAGGGATAAAGGCACAATCCAGAGCCTCCATCCCAACACTGGCAGTCCTACAGGAGAGGCAGGTCCAGAGGAGAGCTCCTGGACCTATCTTCCCCCGATTGTGGCTGATGGTGGCATCAGAGACTGGCACAGGAGTACACAGCCTGGAATGAGGTGCAGAGGCAAGACAATAAATATTCCCTACTGGGGCTGAGCCACAGATTTAATTCTTGCACATAGAGTGACTTAAGGAGAATATTATCTTGACCTGCTAGGCAAGCAAAGTCTCAACACAGAGACAGTTGAGGACAGGTCTCTGCCATAACCATGACTGCTATTTAACAATCCCCAAGACAGTATTATTTTAACTCATTTTAGGAGCAAGAAAATTGAATTTCATTACACTGAGATATCTTAGCCTGATCTTGGCTGATCCCAACTGGATTAACTGATCACAACTAGATTTATCCCACTTAACTTGAAGCACTTTGCTGCGGCATATAGTTTTTGAGGGTAGCCTGACCCCATTATAATCAATGGGATGAGAAAAAATGGGCTAAAATTGACTTCTGGAAGTAATGTTATCTCTATTCATTACAAAGTCTGTTTGATCCTGAATTAGGCACCTTCATCTTGTGTCTGAAGCTAACAGGGAATGAATCACTCCTCTGTAACTTAAGATATCAAGTCCAATCAAGATTATAGTCTTACAGTCTTAACATTTATCCGAGATATTTGCTGCATCAGTTCTGTGTTGAACAAAGTCTAGGGTTTACTGCATGGGTTCATTTGCTGCAGCAAACTAGGAGAGTTTCATAAAGGTCATGTAATTAATTGCCAGCACCACAGGCAGATTTAAAGACTGGGTTTTGATTCATGTATGCCTCCACCTTGGGTACTTATCATCAAATACACTTTTAGAGACTCACAGTAATTCCAAAGGAAAAGTACTTCCTGAAACCATATTTCAGCCCTTCAACTCCCATTCCTGGAGGAATTTTATACAGCATTTCTGTTCAGAGCTTTTGCTGAACACCCAGTAGAATGGATATATTCACAATTCCATTTTTTGCATCAGTGGAACTCTGAGCATAAAATGCCTTGCAGACTAGTTGGGAAAATCATCAGTTCTGTTTGCTATACTGCTTTAGTGTGGGACATCTAACTCCTTTTCATTCAGCAGTGGTAATAACCAGAGCAAACAGATGGTAAAGAAAAATCATTGTGACAGAATAAAATACAAGAAAGAAAGAATTACACCAATTGGTTAGAATTCAATGATTTGTTTATATATTAATGTTATTCTACTCATTTTTTAACACTGCAAGGCAAGCAAACTTGTTATCCAAAAAAGCAGTATTGAATAAAACTATTCAAAATTTCCATTCCCTCCCAAGCCCTTACTTCCCCAACATGTCAATCAGAGCCTTGCAATGCAAGAGTCATAATTCTAAAAATAAAGACAAATAATGTATTTTAAATACCAGTTCTGATGTGTGCATCCTTTTGACAGGAATATGATCTTCTAAGGAAAGCAAAATATTACCTAAAGACCATTTCATATTAAAATCTTGTATATTATTAAATGTATTAATATATTTCTATACTAATTCAGGAAAACAACATTTTACCTTGCTTTACTGGTTATCACCAATAGCAATATTTATATATATATATATATTTTTTAGGAAAGGATTGCTCAAAATATAGGAAGAATATTCTTGAATATTCTTGAAATTCTTGAGTCTGTACTAGGCAAACACAAGGCTTGGGCAGAATTTGATTCAAATAAGAGGGAAAAGGTAGTGAGTTTATCTTGAGTTTCCCCACCTCTCACAGAAGACTCTTTCTAAAAGGCTTGCTTTATCCTAAGATAAAGAAATTGTAAGATTAATTCAGAAAGTGAATGAAGTTCTACAGTCTGAATTATCCAGAAGGTCAAAATAGCTGATAAGCTGATAAGGTTCTTCATTGTTCTTTTTTAATAGATTATCAGTTTAGGGATCACCAGTGATCAAATCTAGCTTTATTCTTTATCTTAGAGATAAATGTACAACATTGTGCTGATTCCAGCTAAAAGCCTTGGATACCTCTACAAGGAAAAGCAACTTCTGAGAATTAACACTTTGATCTATTTCCATTTTTCTTGGAGCTTTCAATCCAAGTATCACCTTATGCAGCTCATGTAGAATTTCTAGATCTTTTCCAGTGCTGGACACATCTTCTAATAATCTGGACTATAGGGGAAAAACTTCTCTCTTTCTGAAAAGCAGGTAAATCACCCAGGTATTGCAGTTAGAAAATGAAAGGTACAAAGTATCACTTTCCATGAGACACAAATAAAAGAATATGATGCCACTTTAATTTGCAGACAATCAATAAATGTAGTATCTCCATCTGTAGCCCAGACATAAATTTTAGAAAGATGAGAAATTCTGTGGCAAGGAGAAATTATTTCTGAAAACGCCATACCACCAGAAATAGTACAGAGTTTAAGGAAATATAATATGAATAAGAAGCGGGTTTTTGTGTCTATATGGTGTTCTCTAATTGAAATATCATTTAACAGCATGGCAGTGACACTTTTAGCATATTGGAACAAGAAATTTAACAATTTCAGGTATGGATCATTAGAGCGTAAGGTACTTCTTGCTGTCTTATGAACCAGGAAAGCAATAAGACCGTTCACACTATCTTACCCCAAGATATTATCAGAGAGGATCTTGTCAGACAAAAGCTGAAAAACTCACGAAAAAAGGAATGCACGTTTTTCTTCACAATGTTCGTCACAACACATTTACATCTGGAAATAGATAGAAGACGTCTTATCTGGAGCTATTCAGAGTAATCTGCCAAATTCACACTGGCATAATTCCAGAAACCGTGTTTAAGTTTTGTCACAGATAAATTTTGTGTAATAGGAAGCATAATATTTCTAGTGATGATACCTCAAGGCAACAGTAGTAGGAGTACTAATCATCTCTATCTGAAGGTGTTGGCTAAAAAAATAATCACATTTAACAGGAGCTTCAATTCCACACTCCTAGTTCAATGCTTCTGAGAAGTCATACATTATAAAAACATACTTACAAGCACTGTAAGATTTAAGAAAAAAGATTATGCAGTGAGTTGTACGTATGTAGCACGTTATTAACCCAGAGTAGGAGGAAGGCAGGCACATGACACTATAAAACCCAGTTGTGTGCTTTGATTTTCTTAAACTCATCTGTGCATGCTAAGACAATATCTGTGTATCTCTTTCAGATTCTTGCTTCCACTCTCTGTGAGTTTCATTTCTGTGTTTGAGTTTGGCCAGGAAGTTCTTGTTCACCTGCAAAAGTCTCTTGGCATTTTTATGTGACTTCCTACTATTGAGTGCAACAGAAAATTCTTAAATATTAACCAGTTTTCTTTTCTTGGGCCCTTATTTCCTTTAGGACCTTATTCCATGTGATTCTTTCAAGCAAATTTTTGAAGAAGCCAAAATCTGCCCTTCTGAAGTCCAGGGTTATGAGCTTGATTTTTACCTTCCCCTCACCCTTCAAGATCCTGAACTCCACCAGTTTTTGGCTACTGCAGGCAAAGTCACCTTTGACACACAACCTCAACAAGCTTCTCCTTGTTGGTGAGTATGATGCTCAGTAGAACACCTCACCTCATTGACTTCTCTGTCATTTGGGTCAGGAATATGTATTATTTACTGGACTTGCCTTGCTTTGCTTCCTCACATCATTAATACATCTTCCCAGTGTATGTGACTACTGGAGGGGAGAGAACAGTTCTGGATGAGTAGTGTTCATCATGCTATTTCACAAGTTGCAGAAGAAACATATTTGCTTTTGTGGCTCACAAGAAAGCTCTAGAACAGTATGTGATGAAGGAAAAGTCCAAATGCTACCAATGCAACTTATGAGCAAGTAAACAACAAAGTCCTAAGAGTGGCACTCTGAATTGCAAATGAAGAGAAAAACCTAAGTAGAATATTTGCTTCCTTCAAAGAATCAGCTTTGAAATGTTTACTGTACAAGCTGACAGTTATAAGACATAATTTGTTTTCCCACCTTTCTATTTTTCTGAAATGTGTAGGCATTAATTGAACGAGAAAGGGCCTCTAAAGCCTCATGTTGCTATATAATGTTTTACAATCAAGGTTTCAGATTTTAACTTTTTCTCAAAACACTGTTGATCATAAAAGAGATATCTTTCTGCTTTTAGCACTTAGTTTTCATTTCCTTCCAGCTAATGCCAGCAATAACTAGTGCTTCAGCAGCTTATTATTCATTAAATGCTCATTTAAAACACATTTTCTTCTGTATACTTTGGACTCTAAATAGTGTTTTGATACCTAGAGTCTTTTATAGTATAAGCCTTCTATTTTCCAAATACAATCTAGTCTGATTTTTTTAAAACAAGGGTGGGGGGTTTATACACTTTATTTTATTTGTAAAATTTCCAGGCTTAGCTTTAGTTAAAATACTTAATGGAAAATATAAAAATATTGCTCCCCAATCCAAAAGTAGGGGGAAAAGTGATCCTATAAAACAAAACTTATAAATAGGGTATTCCAGTGCACTTTTACTAGACACTCCAAGTCTGCCAGAAATAAGCTCAAAATATTTCTGACTTGAAGTTGTAACCCAGATTCTATAAAGCCTTGGAGCTGTACCCAATAGACCATCACATTTTTTTTTTAATAATAAAGTATTTTTAAAAGATAAAGAATACACTTTGATAAACTATTTCTTTTCAACATGGCATGAAATTGGGTTCATCATCCATCCAGGTTTAGGCACAGATTTTTACTGTGAGAGTTAATCAGGTTTCTGTTCAAACCTCCTTTATACCAAGAAGGTTCTTCCAAAGTTCCAAACAAGAGCCTCTCTCTAGGAAGACACTGGAGAAATTGCCTGCACAAGTAGCTCACAGACAGTTATCTAAACTTGAGATCAAAATTACATCTTTTCCTCTTACAAGCAGAAAACTAGAAATTCAGGAATGGCCTTAGGTGTCCTGGTGGATAACAAGTTGAGCACGACTTAGCAAAGCGTCAGCAAGGAAGAAGAGCCTTCTGGGCTGCATTGTATATTGTCATATACCATTCCCTGATGGGAGTATGTGAAGAAACAAAGACAGACTCTTCCAAGAGATGCACAGTGAAAAAATTACATGGGGCAGCAGACCCAAACTGCAACTCCAGAAATTCTGACAAGGTACTAGAAAAAATTCACCCTCGGAGAGAAATCAGGCACACAACCAAATTGCACAGAGATGATGTGAGATCTCCATCCTTGGAAATATTTCATTTTTGCCTGGACAAAAGCATTGAGCAGCCTGGTCTAACTCCAAAATCAGTCCTATTTTCACCAGGTGGTTAGAATAATTTACTTTAAAACATCCTTTCCAACCTAAATTATTCTATGAGTCTGACAAAATGACAAAGAACTTAAAGCAGACATTTGCCTCATTGACCATGTTTTCATATCAAGCTACTGGCAAAACAGAGGTTATCACCAAAAAAATATAATTTTGCTCAGTTTGGAGAGCAATAACATCTCTAAGAGTTTCCTCGGATGCAAATGCTCAAAGCTGCCTAGAGACCTATTCCTGTTTCTCCCCATTTATAGCCCAGATACATTGCCAACCAAAACTCTTATGTATTAGCCAAATGTAAAAGAGACTGAAAGGACAGTAAAGGTCACCCAGTAATGTGCCACACCATAATTAAAGTCTGATTTCCTCACATTTCCTCACTTCTACACTGATATGGCTTTAACTTGCTTTAAAAGTGCCTTAGTCACTCACACACATCAGAATGATAGGCATAACAGATGCAAATTTGTACCCAGTAACACATGTTGCTGGTGATTAAAAAACACAGAACAGAAACTAATGTTAATGAATTCTGCATACCATAAATAGTGAATTACCCTTGCCACTACAAACATTCACAAAGGCAAACCTTGACAGAAAAGAGCATCAAAGAGAAACAATTAGGATATCCTTTCTAAAGAGGCACTACAAAAAGTTGTTCACACAAATCTGTCAGTTACTCTTGACTTCTAACAGCACTGCAAGGTACCCGACTCTGTTTGAGATATGCACTCCTGTCCACAATCTAAAACTTGCAGCACTTGGGGAAGGACCACCAGCATTACATGGCTCATCCCTTCAGCACACCTCTTTGCTAGTGCAGGTTCACAGCCTGAAGCACTCTGGCCACACATTGGATTCCCAAGGTGTGAATGTGTCAATCAAATCTGCTAAAAAACCACGCAACATCTTGTCAGTGTACACCCTTTTAACACATGGAACAAATCAACCTTCAGTATTTAAGTATTCATGGCCATTTTGTTGCTTGCAAACCACTATATAGAAAATCCTCTTAATCTGTGTAATATCACTAACTTCACCAAGCTTGTATCCATTAATGAATGGGCTTGAGTTCAGGGTGTTTATCTACAGTCCCAAGTTTAGGTTTTGAATCCACTTGCTCTGTCATTGTTGATATCCAAACTTTTAGATGTTTGTATCAACGTTTGAAAAAGTAAATATACCTGGTTTTTTGCATTTTAATTAGGTGATCACTGAGGGACTCAAAGGAGATGCAAAGAAAGCAGGTGCACAGCATTCTCTCAGGAACATTTTGGCATGAGGTGTTTGCTTAAATTCTTCACCCTTTCATAAGAGTGTAGCCAAAATAATAGAAATGTTTGAATAGGTTCTTAGTATCCCATCTAAAACTATATCCTCAGGGGGCAAAGGAGTGAGATTACATTTGTATATCCACTACAAAGACCCAGTCACAATACTAGTATCTCATTTCAAGACTTCTCCAAAGTTCATGCATGCTGGACACTTGAACATCAGCTAAATGATGACCTGTGATCTGTACTCTAATTTTACACAAATTGTTAAGACACAAACAGAATCTTGGGAAGAAATTTAAATAGTGCATGAATTAGTGTTTAAAACACCCCAAAACATTAAAAATAATTTTAAGTGCATTCAGAGGATTGTTATACTGTCATAAGACATAGCATCCTTACAGACATCTCAGACAAGTGTTGGCATAAGAGAGTTAGGAAATAACATACATATGTTCTCATAGTGTATTTACAAAAAATGTAGGGAGAACATATGGTAGACACTATCATGAATGTTACAGGAAAAAAAAAAAGTGCTGTATGCCCCATTCTCCCTTTCTGATGAGAACTGCAAATAAAAGCAACATGAACAGAGTAACACCGCAAGTGGCAAACCAGAAATTGGTGGATCAGAAAATGGCAAGATAACTACCATTCACTCAAATGCCTTTGAAAAACATTGTGCTACAATGATTATGGAAGATGAAATGGATCTTTACTACTGGTTATACATGCAAGGATGATAATTGTTGTTTTTTTTAAATAGATGTTTGGCTGAGTTAGGGATATCTGTTCTTCATTTCATGGTACTTTAAGAACCAGATATTCAAGAGCATCTTTGCTGCTCTGTATATTGAATTACATCCTTAGTTTCAATCTGGAAATTAAATGAAATTAAATAATTGATATTATTCCAGCTTTATGCAGTCTTCAATGACACCAGAATTTGACTGCATAACTATCAACTATCCTCTAAAAATTGTTCTAACTACTAGTACAGTGTAAATATATTAGCATTGCAACTTTTGCCATTAATTTCTTCAACAGCTTTCATTATCATTTAGGGAAATCTGAGCCAAGTACAAAGAAATTTACTTCTAATTAAAAAAAATTAAAAACCCATCCATTTCCTTTTTATTTCAATTATGATTTTGACAAAAAGCTTCCCCTTTTCAGATTAGTTTTGCAATTGAAGGTCAGGGAAAGAAAAAATAAAATTGGCCAAAAAAGACACAGTTTGGATTCTTCAGCAAAGTAATCTGGAATTTGCTTATGGGAGAAAGGAGAACAGAACTGCAAGAGAAGATGGGAGAGAAGTTGGAGTCTCTTTTACCCCAATTAAATCACTAAAGAGTTTTAATTGCATTTTAAGAAAAATATATTCATTTTAATTTGCTGTGATTCTTCACAGGTATACATTTTACAAACTTTTTCATTATAAGGGCTCCATAAACCAGATTTCACATGAGTTTCAGTAAACATCTACTTAGAACACATTTTCAGAATTTAAGCTTGGATTAAATAGCAAAAACTGAGGAATAGAGTACAAGAGTGTTCTAGCACAAAAAACAGAGGGAGAAAAATATTAAGACTACTGCTCTAGGCACGATATAAAGAGTTATTTGGAAGGTGCCCTGACCCAGTCTGGTCTATTAAGACTCCTAGAGTGGGATTCGTTTGGCCAGATGCAGAGGTCTGAAGCAGGACTCCAGGTTTGAGGGTGATGGGGCTGCCTATAGTGAGAAGAGACAACAGTCACTTTCAGGCACGATTCGTCTCATGCTAATTCCAACACTTAAACTGTTCTTCAGTACCTCAGCTGTTAGTGGGAGGTGCTGCTGAGACTCCTCTGCCAGAGATGTCAAACTGATGCCAAAGGTTTGTGCATTTATTTTCAGGGTGTCAAACGCTCATTGCAGTTTCCAGGATGATTTCCTGGCCTGCAGTCCCTCTTCCTATGATCCACCCCACCCAACCTTGTGGAAAAACCAATGTTGAGGTTAAAAAGAGCAGAGTTTCCATTTCTGATCATTTACGGGTGACTGATGGTAAAGTCAGTTGACTTTTCTGCTCAGTACAGGTCACTGAGGCCACTCCTGTCAGCCCTGAGCTGCTCCAAAGTAAGAATTGCATCCTTTTTATCAGGAATATGTGAAATGTCTGATTTATTGTACTATCTCTGCAGGTCAATGGATTTCTGTATGAAAAATTCCTCTTATAAGAGGTTGGTTAAAAAATAATATATGACACTTAAAAATCTGTGTGTGTGTGTGTGTCTATATATATATATTCCAATCTACACTGACTTGAAAAAAAACAACGTGAGAAACAAACACTATATAGTCTAACGGTAGCAATTAGTAAGATACTTTTGTTGTCCATAACCCCATTTCAAAATACTGACATCTCTTCACATACTAACAGAAAAATTAAATAAATCTTACAAAGAGAAATAAATCAAAAGTACTTGAGGCAACACGTGGTCAAACAAAACACAACACAACAAAACAAAACAAAACAAAACAACAAAAAGCCCACAACAATAAAAAAACCTCTCAGAGTACAGCTGTTGATCTTTTTCATGCAAAAAGAAAAAGAGAACAATCCAGTGGTCACTATTATGTAGATTTTATGTTGACCAGAACTCATATTGTTACATAATTTTTCTTTTTGTGAATTATGTATTTCTGCTATGTAAACAGAATCTGTTTCTAGAAACTTAAGCAATGAGAAAATGTTAGACTCGAAATATAGTCATAATTAACAGCTACACAGAGAAGCAAAACTACCTTTATGAAAACTGACATAAGGCTTCCTCTTAGATAAGTACTTCATTGGTCCAAAAATTACAGTTACATTTTAAACAGATAGTTATTACTAAAATAGCATGTCTTTTTAATATATTCATAATTTTGGCATTTGACCAGTATGATTTTGGGTTTATTATTATTATTATTATTATTATTATCACATTTTTAAAAAATTACACCATTTGAATCACTTTCATTCTTCTAAGGCATTCAGGTTGTACTCGGTACAGCCTGATCAGCTAAGAAAAACAAAGCTTATTATTTTCTCAGAATTCTGCTTTCATTATCATAAGAAACAAAATTATTTGCCCTGTCAGTAACAGCGAAATAAGAGTATGAGATTGCCCATTTATGAGTTACATATTTTACTGCAATGAAATTGGGAAAACCCAAAGAAAAGTAGCTGCAACTTTGCCCAAGTCAGACACTTGTCATTCATAAGGTACCAGAGAGCAAACAACTGCATGGCACAATAAGCTTGGACCTTAACAGAAGGTTTGCATCAGGAGACCTGAAGTTTTTCTACTTGAAAGAGTGACTGCACAGCATTTTTAAAGTCAGTGCAATGATTTGAAGAAATTTGAGAAATGTCTTGGTAAATACACACTGCTGCTTAATAAATGATGTCTGCAGTCATAAACTGAGCATTCTGAAAACTCATTCATTGGAAAAGCCCAAAGGTTTTGTTTCCACATGTGCATCTACAGCACATGCACTCACCACAATAATATATAGCCATAAGCACACTTTATTCATATTTAGATGCAAAATACCAGATATTTATTTGTGAGCATCAGCTTTAGCTTCTAAAATCTGAGTTCAAATAGAGTTTTGTCTGCCCCTTGAAGAGGGAGCGAGCCTTGCTTGCAATTGCAAAGGATGGGAGCCCCACACAAAACAGGCAGCTGTGTGCCTCCTCATCCCACAAACTGAGCTTCGAGTGAGGAACTGCACGTCACTGCAGCCTGGTTAGGAAAGGTACCCCATGCCACCTTCCCTCACAGCCCTCAGAAATCAGATTTCAGCTGGAGGAACTCGTGCTGACAAAGCAGCACGCACCAGTCAGCAGCTCTGGTGGTCTCCTCTGCTCCTTTTCCATCTTGTCTATGACTATTCTTGAAGAGTAAAAGGCTGTTGAAAAGCCATTATGCCCAAAAAGGGGGATGGTTATTACATTTCACGTTCCATCCCCAGGCTATACTGCTGAACATTTCTTCTGAGGCTGTTTGGGAAAGTAGCACCATTTTCATCTGTTATACTTTCTTGCCCTCTGCTGGAAAAACTGTCAACTGAATGTGCAGAACTGAACTTTTAAAACTGATTTCTCAATCAATTGTGACTCTAACTGATTTTCTTCACAGTCTTTCCACAAAACCCTCATAAGAAATGCTAAAAAATATTTAATTTCTCATTAAAATCATCAGATCAAAGAATTGAAAGAGACATCTTGTGCCGAAAACATATTCGCTTTAATATACAAGGGGAAAGTTACTAAGAGTGAAGAGGAAAGACAGAAGTTTCAGGAAGGAGTAATTTGCATTTTTCAAAAACATAGATAAAATGCAGGTGCTGGTGTTAAAGGGGAATAGAGGGCAATAGTATTTTCTGCTTTAATATAAAGCATTTGTCATGTTTAAAGTGAATAGGTGGGTAGCAGGTTTAAGTCCATTTTTAGTAAACAGCATGCATATGTTTTCCTACTCACAACAAAAGAAGTTTTCATAACAGGCACTAAATTATCTCTCTGCTGTTACACCATTACTACGTGGACATTCAGGAGCATATTCAGAACTTCTGGGAGAGAATTTTGCTTCTGGATATTATGACTTCAAAATTTCAGGCCTCAAATTTTCTCCAAACATTTACAGTTCCCATGAATAGCAGTTGGAAAAGCAGTCAGGTTTATGGGTGTATTGTCACCATTCTCCTTTTTATCAAAGAGCAGTTATGGTGGATTAAAAAAAGTAATGTCACCATGTCACAAAGAAGGAAGGATAGCTCTTTGTTAAGTATGCCACTGGGAAGGGCCTCTCTGGCGTTTAATGCCTCTTCAGGCCTTTCAGACAATCAGTAGTTCCCTCCTGTGAGCCATGAACCTTTGCAGAAAGTCTTTCTGTCATAAGTAACCTTCTGCTTTCTATTTAGTGACCTTAATCTTCAAGATGACAGGGTATTTCCATGGCATGGAGAGCTTCCCTTACATACCCTTATCCAGCATGTAACAGCTCACATGAATAAGTATATCATATTGAGGAAAATGGAAATTTTTTTTTCAATGAATACCTTCAAAGGCCAGGTCTTTGCCTGATACTGCAAAAAGAAGTAGTCTCTGCTTGGATAAAACCGATGGAAAATGGATGTGAGAAATACTCATGTTCCTCTTTTCAGCTGCAGTCATATTCCATTTCAGATAGTCAGTCCTTTTACAGTGACTGATTTCAGTTATCATGCTATATTCTGCTTTAATATCCACAAGTTTCAAATTATGTTTCATAATGTGAACCAGATTTTTAAGGATCTGTTTAGGGACTACAACGTTTTCACTAGCAGTACAGAGAGCATCTTCATTCCTGTTGCTGACTACCTAATACCCTTAACCATAACCATAACATCTTTTTACTCACAGTAAAGGTCAAGTTCTTTTAACTTTTAAAAGCATTATAAGAGCTGGAGACTAAAAATGGATCCAGAAAAAGTCAGTCAGTAAATTTTCAGCAGACTGTTGAAGGACTCCAGACTACAGATTTAAAAAAATAATGACTCAAACTGTGTTTATATAGATTTATATATAGGCATAGTTTATAAGTACTTCTATGGAGACTCTAACCATGACATCTTCTGTCAGTGTAATTTTGCCAACACAGTTGCAGACATACATCTTCCTTTTGCCTAAATATTGTCCAAAAAAACCCCAAAAACATCAGGAATAATATATTTGCAACCTGGTATGGCTCAGGGAATAAGTAATGGCATGCAGAGCTTTTCATTTCAAGAACATAAGTTCAGGTTTTGCCCAAGCCACAAGAGGCCTGAAAGTCCTGTTGTGACTCCTCTAACAACCCATTTAAAATGAGTTCATTTTCAAAATCCAATTACTTTGGTTTTATTTTCCAAATCCAGGGAATATGTTCACATCATAAATAACATCAGCGTAGAAGACAATCTTCTTAAAGTTTTTAGTAGAAAGGTCAATGATTTGATGGGATTAAAAAGCATGTATCCTCATTTGAGTCAGGTTTTCCTCCTTTGTCGGTATACCAAAGCACAAAAGTTCTCTTGTGCGTTTTCTCCAGAATGGTCACTCTGTTACAGGCTCCCATTGCCTAAAGAATGACAAACAAAGGCTTTTAGTGACAGATCAGGATCTGAATATTCAGATCATTTCAGAAAGAAGTCAGTGGGAAGGAAGAAATGTCATTTTGAGCTAGAGCTCTGTCACATCAAATATATCTGACTGCATCAAACAGAACTGCCATGTGGTCGTATTAGCTTTCTTTTTGTCACACGTTGAGTGGATACAGTATTGTGGACACCTCAGAATGTGGGTAAGGGTTCCTGTGACTCATGCTAATGCAGTTTATATACCAGGGGTAATTAAAAATTATTTTATGGAGGAGAAGCTATGGTTCCCACAATGTTACTTGATGCCTCTCAACAGGAAGAGGAGCAGAAGCTCTTGAAATCCACCTCTAAGCTGAAAATTTTACCTCAATTTATTATCTCTATTATTTCACCAAAAAATCGTAATTAGATTGGCCAGTTTACTTATAAACTCTCCACGTGAGAACACTTCAAATTCCAAAAGGGATTTTCTGCCAATACCAGCAATTACTACAGAACAAAATATAGTACTCCAGAATCAATCTGCAACTGAAATTCAAGACTTTTGGGGTGTGATAATGCCATTAGAAGTAATTTTGTTTCAGACTATTTTTTTGTAAAAGTTCAACTCATCAATCAGTTCTCTTATAATATTTTTTTTCTGAAGCAATAACGGGATGCTGTATTTAATACATTTTTAAGAAGTAAAAAATTTTACATTTACTTTGCTTCACTTTTCCCTATCCTGTGGCAGAGGACAATTCACAGCATAATGTTTTCAGATCAGTAGTAGGTCCCTGCAGCTATTCATAGACAGGGGCAGTGGGACTGATCTACATTTTTTTTTATGTTTCTGATTTTTCTTCAACAAGTGCATGGTCTTGCCATTGATACTATTTTCCCCTGTACCAACCAGCAGCACCTTGTGAGTTTCCTGCACTTTCCTGTTCTCGTTTTGGCAAATAATCAGTATTTTCTTAGTGAGACAGAGTTTTTTTTCTCACAATCTTACTCTATCTAGCAGGAATGGAAGCCAGTGTTTCACAGGTGTTTTCCAAATTCCCACAGGGAGTTGCTTTATGATTTTGGGTATAACTACAATATAGACAAAAAAAATAGTTATAAACTATGTTATCTAACTCAAGAGAGTAATGAAGATAAACCTAGTTTCCACAGATATTTGATATTCTCTTCAAGGCATTACTCCAAGAGTTAACTGTCATTACTGAAGTTTAAAGTCAAGTGAAGAGGGAACTTTGTCTTTCAATGCAAGGTATACTCAAATTCTCAGAACTATTCTTCCTTAATGCATTTTTTCCCTTAAGGTCAGATGGAAGAAAAGGGGAGAATCTGCCCGTTAAAAGCATCTCACCAAATACAGATGGCCTGAAAACATCATCTGGGATTCACCTCTTTGCAGTACCAAGCACCTTTCAGGTATCAAAGGAGAGTGCTTTTACCCACATTATATAATCAAGAACACTAGATATCATTTCTACCTTGAATCTTTAATATTTTCTCTAATTTTAGTTACTTCTAATGGACAAGTCATAAAGTTTGTCAAAATATATTCTACAGAAAGTTATTTTTTACAGGCATTTTCCAGTGAAGGTCCTGCAGTCAACACACAGCAGCTTAGCTAACGTGCAATTTCAGGTTCTTCAGTGAAACTACTATCTTTTTCCATTAGTTTCACTATTTTCATCAAGAAAGTGCAGCTTTGCATCCCTTCTGTTCTGTGGGCATAGAAAGAGCTCCTTAATCTACACCATCAGGGAAGGGATCAACTGGATCTGGAGAAATGAGCCAGGATGTGAGGTGGTAGATGCCCTGCAGGCTCTCCTGAGAGAGCACAGCCCCCAGCAGCTGCACAGGGTCAGGACAGCAAGGGTGAAGTGTCCTGGATGAGGCTGGTGCTGAGTCAGATCTGAGGTCCATACAGGGAGTCTAGATCAATGAATTGAGACAATACAACACAGGGCCACAACCTGCCTCACCTAACCTCCACGGCAGATGAGGAGACGCAGATTGTATGAGCCTGTGCGGGTCAGGAACGTGCAATGTCTCTGCTTGCCACTGAAACAACATGTACACACTGAATTTGTAAAGGTCTGGGAAAGCCTGGAATGCAGTAAGGATGAGAATCAATGCTGGATAATGGAGAAGAAGACATGGTTGTTCCCCCCAGAAAAAAGAACACAGCTTCAAGACTGGTATCATTGTAATCTGTCTCACACACGAGTATATCATTTTCCAGAGGATCTATAATCACCTTTTAACCTTCAAATGAGAGAAATCCAGAACTGAGGAAGAAAGGGGATCACCAAGTGTGAGGACACAGACTGACTCAGATTAGTCAATAAGAATGCTATTAATTTCTAAGGATTTAAGTATCCATTTAAATTTTTTTTTCTTCCATTCAGAAGCACACCAACTTTGTTCTCATTCCACTCTGATTTAAATTTCACCCTCAGCAGTGCAACCCTGATGTAAGATCCTTATCTGTGAAGTAAATGCAGCAGAACTGTGCCCAAACAAGTTTTCAATCACTGTCTAATCCCAGCCTGCAGCAAATCACCCTGACTCTGACTCCACTGCTACACCAGGGAAATTCCAAGACAGGTACATAGACTGAGAGCAGAGGTGTGGCAGGAGGCAAAGGGGATGGAAATCTATCCTGTACTCTGAAATAAAGAATTTATTTGAAATACACTTATTGTTTCTGCCATATCTGCTATATACCCAACCAGTGGTGTCATGTCTGTAGTGACTCATGGTACAAGAAAACTTTTTTGCTGAGCTCTTTGTGGACATGATTACTTTTATTGGAAACAAAGAATTTGAATGTGGATCATTATGACTTGTGTTTAAAATAGAACGAATGTTATTTGAGTCACTTTCAAATTAGCATGATTGTTTAAAAATATATGAAGTGCTTCGCTGAATTTTAATCTCTCTACTGCAAAAACAATTTTAAAAGATTACAGGCTTGAACATTTTTAGAAGGATGTAATCATACTAGCTAAAACATAAATTTCACACACCACAATAATTTTTAATCATTCTGCAGTGCACATAGGCAGCATTCAAATGTCTCTTTCAAATGTCAAAATAAAATTAATATTTATTACCATACCTCTGAACTAGTACATTTACAAAACCGAGGCTCAGGACATTTTCTACTAAGCCATTTAAGCCATTTTGTATGTTCTCAGTTAAACACATTTTCTAGAGCTATTGCTCTGCCCCAGGGACTCACAGGATTTCTGAAGGACTTTATGGCTCTTTTGACTACATTCTTCAGGAAAAATCACTCAGGTCAAGGCAGGAAGAGGATTCCAATTTCAGAGGTGGTTTTCAATGTTGGTAGCTTGCTGTAAATAAAGCCATAAGAATAACTGACATTGCTGAACCTTACACACACACAAAACTGACTAAAAATATAAATTTAAACACAGAAAAGTCATATTTGTACCAAAACCTTTGACTTTGACACCTCCAGGTACACTGGAAAAGTTCACAGGGTCAGGACAGCATCCGTAACAACTGGAAGACCCCAACAGGGTAGAATAAAAGCTGGGCCCTTCATATCTCCTAGTCTGGGGAAAGTAATAGCTCAAGTGGGCTCAGGCCCACCTGACAAAGTATCAAAAAAGACCTGCAGGATCTTGCCAGAGAGAGAAAGCATTGTTCCCAGTCCCTACCGCAAACTAAACATTGGAGAGTTTTTTAACTGGGTCTCTCATATCACAGACACAGAGCGTGGAGAGGGACGGGGTGCCCGTGCACTTCTCTCTGCAACTCTTTTGCATGACACTCTCACTCTTAAGAGGATTGTAACAGAGCAGGTCTATCCAGAGAGATGTGCAAAGGATTTTGTGTATCCATAACAACCTCTGTGCTGACTTTCTTCAACCTCCTAGGATTTTTTTTTTGTTGTCTTCACACTCTGCAGCCAAATCTCAGGCATTTAGGAGACTCCAGGGGGGTAAACCAGTGCATTTATGATACTAGTCCTGTGTTATGTGGAAGGAAAAAATTAGCATTAAAATTAGATCCATTCGCATCTGCACTCCTAAATCACTTCACTGCCTTTGAAAAATCCTAACTTCCCCACGAAAACACTAGCTGACAAAGATCATGTTGTCAAGCAGTATGCACCAAACAAAAATCCAAACATATAACATAATTTTTTATTACTGCCCATAAAACAATGTGTCTTTAGATCTCTGAGATAGCAAACAATTCATTCAGAGAGTGAAACTGAAGGTACTGATGCCATGGTGTACCAGGAAGAAACAGAAGGAAGCTCTTTTTAACTGTTTTGAGTTCAGCTAACTGGCAGCTGCTATCTTGTTGATCAGCACAGAGCATTGTCTGCCAGCAGTTTGTACTATCCATGTTTTGTAGGACCCCCTAACACCTCACAACACCAGTATTTGGGGGTGATGGCTGCCTTTTTGTAGCTATAGGAAGACTGACATTTTTTACATACACCCTGCACCTCTGAGGCTGTTACACTTTGTCTGGAATATACAAGAAGCTGATATAAAAATTGTGAAATAGTAATTTTTCTAGTGGTACTTGTGGTCATTTTGAGTTTATTTCCTGTGAACATGAAGTTTAAATTAATATGACTAGCATGACTCTTCTCAGAAATCATGATATCTATAAATACCAGCTGCCCCACTGGAAAAAGAGTTGCAGCTTGCCCACTGTGGCAGCAGAAACAAGTAACATTGCTCAAGGTGTCAGGTTGGGCTGAAAAAACATCCTCTGTCCCTCCATAAATGTTTATAATGTAATGCTTGCACATGTTTCCAGAAGAATGTTCCTCAGGAATTATACTGGCAATGATTCCTTAGAGATAAGATGCTCAAGAAAGTCCCTCATCTGCAAATGGGCCCCGGAACTTGTCCTGTTGTTGTGGAGTGACCTTGCTCATGATGCTCCTGGCAAACAAGCAGCCACCTTGTGCTGTAATTATACGAGCATGCAAAACCACCATACCAAACCTCCCAGAAATCTCTGCTGCTTCACTGATGTCAGCACAAGGTGCCAAAAGCTATAATTAACTTTTGATTGAACTTTGATCAGTCTGAATGGATACAGCCTGTGGGCAGTGCCTGGGCTGGGAACTCTGCCAAACCTTCAAGTGCCTACAGGGAAGAGAAGCACTGCCTGATGGTTGTTCCTGTCCTCATGTCGTCTCCCCAGCTATTTGCCACCCTCCCTGTCAAAGGCATCAGGCTGAGGTACTTTTTGACCTTGCCTGGTGTAGTTTCTCCTTCTTTCTTTGTAGGTTAATAATTTCTTTAAAACCCCAATGACATTCGAGCAAGGTAGATCAAAGAGTTGACAAGTCAGGAGAAAAAGGGAATTCCCTCGCCTCAAAATTCATCGCCACCCAAAATTGTCCTATTCTTCTGAATTAAATCCAGCAAGGTTTGGGCTACCATGATATAAATACAGGCTGCATCAAGAGGGACAGAGGTGAGAAATGACTACTCCTGGTCTATTGCACCAACCCAGTAACTCCAGCAAGAAATTGGATCGGAAACCTGGCAGGGAAAAACGGCATCTTGTATTTCTTCTGTTAAACATGGTATATTATTAGTGTTATGCTAATTTAGGTCACCTAAATGGGTTCTGCGTAATTTAATAAATTTAATTACTTAATAAAAGATTGGATTTGGCTGGGTGTCAGGCAGCCAGTTAGAGTGATTGACTGATACCCAGGGAAACAACACTCTCTGTAGTGGAGAGACCCCATCTTGGGGTTATGATGCCAAAGAAGCTTTGTTAAACAAAGACAAGGCTTTTGGCAGTAGACACTCCTGGTTTCAGATTCAAGGTCCCAAGTTCAGCCTCTTCTCTCAGTGATCTTCCCAGGGGTGTTCTGTTACACACCGACAAAGAAATGCATAAGCTGAATAAATCATTAATTAAAAAACATTTGTTCAGCTCTGTGCAGACGCAATGCCTCTCTCCCTTAGGGCAAATGTCTTACTCTGAAATCAATCCAAAGTGCCAGGAGAAGAGGATGATAGTTTCACTTACCTCTAGTCCAGTTCAAGAAGAGTGAATGTGGCTAATTAAATGTGCAATGCTTAAAAAAAAAAAATCCTGTGTCGCTGGCTCCTACTTTGAAAAAAAAAATAAAAGCAACATACAAACAAATAAAAGACCCAGTGAGGCAGGAAGACTATCTTAAACCTTCAGAGATACAACTTGCATACTTTTTTTTTTTAATTTGCCCTTGAGGAACAATTATGAAAAATGTAGAGCACGGTAAATGTTGTTGTTGTTCGTATATGTAATTGCAAAAACATATGGAAAAGGAAGAGTTAGTTTACTTAGTGCAATCTCCCTCTTCAAGACATCTTGTAGATACTTCTTTTTCTTTGGCTTTTATACAGGCTTTTATACACAAAAGATCAGATATTGTGGTCAAAGCCACACAAGGCAATACAATGTCAGCAGTCAATGTACATCAGCTATTTCCATTACTGTAAAGTAATAGCTGGTTTTTATCCTTCAACTGGTTGTCAACACTTCTTCACTCCTAGAAGAGGTTTCTTTCAACCAAAGGCAGATATTTTTATCTGAGCTGGCCATCTCAAGCTCCCTCTAAACTTATAAGAAAGGAAAGGCACTTTCAGGACACGCATCCTTCCAGTTCCATTTGACTAAACATGTAGACCTTTACTGCTGAGTCAGAATGACTAATTCTAAAGTCAGTGCAGTGTCCCTTCAACAGGGAATGTGGCCACCTCCTGCCTGGATCACACTGCAGAGAAGTCTCTTCCTCTTTTGATTAGGGTGAACGAGAAATAATAGTTATGTCCATAGTGGACTTCCCACAATCCTGGGGTTTTTTTCAATATTTACAAGAATAATTGCTGGATCCTTCACCTAAAATAATTAAGGGCTTTCTCCATTTTGTCCATTTAGTAGGGGAATGTCTTACAATTTGCTAAAAAATAAGATAATTTTCTTTACTTTAGGAAAATATATTTGCCTTTTTTATTTTGATTTGGAATTAAAATAAATTTTAGGGTGGATGCAAAACACATTCTCTGATTTTTTTGTGTTTAAAAATTATGTGCCTCAGTTTCTGAAATTCCATTTGAATTTTATTTTAGTTCCTCTGTAATGCATTTTTACTGTTCTACATGAGGTCATGCCATGTCAACAAAAGTTCATGCAGCATCAAGACTGAGCTGGATAACCTCCAGGTATTCCTTTCCAACAAAACTCTTCTGCCATTAGTATACAGTAATCATCACTACATTTTAATACCTCAAACTCTAAAAGGTGTGCCAATGTAAATAGATTAACATTAAATTTTATGTAATATTACAAGTTTTAAACAGTATTTTGTAAGTATGTAAAGAAAGAAGTGTCACACATCAGCAAATTTATATTTAGGGCCCTGTGCTTTCACTTGTCATTCTATTGTGCCCAAGAGAGAGAGGTGAGCAGTTAAGCATTTGACAAATTGAAAGCTTTTATTTGCCTTTCTTCATTCTTTCTTTGCTCTTCTTTCTACTCGTGTTCCTGTTTGTTGTGTTTGAAATGGACTGAGGATTTTCATGGACAATCATTTAAATGGAAATACTCCTGGCTGAGCAATCATTTCTAAAGTCCTTGTTGCCTTCAGGACTAGCAAGCTCACTTAGTTCCTTCTTCCTATATCAAATCATAAACGTCAAAGGAATCTTTCACACACAGATCTTGACCTACATGGTATTAGTTTGTTTTACTATGAGCTAAAACCTTTGAATCTGTAAAATAATTTGAGGGCATATTGAAGAGAAGTGTGGCTGCCCTGTAGCTTTGTCAATGCCACATGTACAGCCTTCTGAAAAATATTTAGAGACATTCATAAAACAATAAATTATAAGGAATAGCTGTACAAGAGTCGTGAGATGAAAATTTCTAGTTCAATTAACTATGTGGTTTTATTTTACACACCTAACTGTTATACACACTTCTAGGACTACAAGACACATGAGACCCAAACAAATAAACTTCACTTTGAACCTGAATGTTCACAGCAAGCTTTGTATGTGCATTGAAGGGATACTGAAAGTACTGAAGTGAAAGGAAAATTTTGTTGCTGTTTAAATTAAATATGAAAAGTAAATTTCCATTAAAAGATACAGAAATAATAAAAAACCCCAAAATCTAGCTGGCAGACAGACATATGTCTCGTTTCTAGACAGATGATTTTGCTGTGTCTCATTTTTATATTGGCTTCCTGTCTAGACCTCAGACAAGAGGCTTGCTGATTACCCATTTTGGAACAAATTAGGAAATGAAGTTCATTGTGCTCGAAAAAAGATTTTATTTGTGGCTATGCAGCTGGCTAAGAGCAAATTAGTCTGAGGCAGTATACAGGCCATCCTACCTTCCTAAAATTTCAGTCCATAATAAGTGCTTTTTTCTAGTAATAATAAGTAATAATAAGTGCAGTTTTCTAGTCTTCAGTTTACTCTACAAAGCTAATAAATAAAAATATTATGTTTATAAATAATAATTATAATATTATTATTTGTAAATAATACATAATAAAGCATAAATTGGTCATCCAAAAGTTTTTTCCTGTCATCTGAAAGATTTTTTTCCTTCATAGAATACTATGCAACATATTTTAGGTTCACAGATCTTTAGGAACTGAAAAGCAGCAAGCCATTTCTTGAAAGACTAGAAGTTTTCTCCCTCTCCAGCTGAGAGATTATTGCATGATTTGTCTGGTGGCATTTGCTTTGAAAATTCTAACAGCTTTCCCTGACTTTTTTTCACCCACCAGTAATAAGAATTTAATGATATCTGCACATATTTATCCTTAATTGCTGGACAAAAGCCTGAAATAAACAGGAAGAGTGACTGGCATACCTCATATAATCATTCTCACACACATCCCATACCACAACAGACAGAAGAGTGTATTTTTGATGCAGTAATCAGAAATATTTAAGATAATTAACAATGCTCTCTTGTGTTCCTCCTAGATACAATTGTTTCTTGTACAAACTCTTCAGCAAATTTAATAGATTGGTTAAGCAACACCTGAACCATGTAAGTGGAGGATTATATTTCTGGATTCCTCCTCAGCACCAATAATATACAGCTAATGCATCATATCCAGTAAAATGGCTTTAAGTGATAACAGGTGTTTAGCATAATGGAAACTGCTGCTAGTTGGTCAACACATAAATTAATTTTGTTATTTACGGAACCAGATGGTCAATTCTGGAGTACCATCATGGGTAACATTAATGAGCCTCCTTGCTGCAGAACATGATGTCTCATCTGTAGCTTCACCAGTTTCTAATTCAGCTACCATGTGAATTGCAAGAGTACCCCTCTGACAGAAAGATTAACTGACTTACTCTCTGCCCAAGAATACTACACCATATATCACCAAGCAAAAGTGGCTAAAGGTCATACAAATGAACTTCACGAGAAATTAAGAAAAGTGATAAGAAACAATAATGTTCAGCTTTTTCCACTTCTTTTACTCTGTACTGCATAAAGTGTCAGCATGATTTGATATGATTTTCTACCTGCTTACCTTCTTTCTTAGAACAATGGCTTGGTATTGTAGAAAATGCAATTTAGCTACCGACTTCAAGTGATAAGCCATCTGCACTGTGAGACAAATGGGCTTGTTACTATATAATGTAAAACTTTTCTTCAAAAGTCCAATTTGAGAAACTCATAGACTGACTCGATCTGTGATTTAGAAGAAATCCCTTTTACATCCACAGTCAAAGCTTGTTCAGCTGAAGTAAGGCAGACATACATGCAGGCAGGACTAAGAAACCCCACTTGGCTGAACTTCCAGAACCAAACCAAAAGGGATGGTGAAGACCTTCAGCATAACAGCCACATTACTCAGGGCAGCAATCTGTGCCCACTGGCAGTGTGAGCTGTGCACAGCAAGCACAGTGCAGCTGGGACACATCAGACCCGGAGCACTCCAGCTGTAAAACTCATGGGAGCACACACAGCACCCAACAGCAGCTCCTGCCACATCACCAGGCGCTTGGGAATCATTACCAGCCTCCCCCTTATCCTCAAACTGCACTTGGACAAAGTCTAAAAGCAGCAAACCAGGCCACTTCAGGGAAGCCCAGGCATGCAGTAGTCCTGCACACACTCACAGAGAGACAGATATTCCAGCAGAAAACACTGAATCGGGCTCCTTTGGATAGCTGTCTCCTCATCTGTGATCCCCTCCCTTTGTGCTGCACAGCACTGGCCTGTCTGCCCGAAGTGGGGTGACAAAGTGGCCGAGAGGCATGATGAGTGTGCTCACAGTCCCTACAAACTGCAGAGAAGATCCTCTCTTCCCATGTGTCCAATGCATTCCTGTCACACACTTTAAAGTTACAATGATTTATGCACAGTAAGAAGAAATAGTAATTGATAACAGTTTTGCCCCTCATGTTTTCACTTAAGTAGGTTTCTTTGATGAATATAGACAAGAGGGCAGTCACTGCACACTGCATCTTTGACACTCCTCTAATCCAATTTAACTGACTTCAACTGAAGGAGAACATAGTAAATATAAATATGGATTCAATTCCAATCTATAACTACAAACATACAGATCTTATCTAGAACTTATATCTTCTGTTTCCTTTTCTGTGTGTATCAAGAATGGTTTTTTTTTTCTTCTCTTCACTATTAGGAGATTATGCTTTAAAAATGCAAAACATTCAATTACTAAGAATTATCATGTACATATGAACTAGTTTTGGAATTCAAGTTGCATGTCTGGAAGCTTCATGTCACACTGAATTATTCAAGTAAAGAGTAATGTATTAAAATGGATAAAATCCAGAGTGACCTACTTCTTATTTTTTAAAATCCTGTCTATTTTAGAAATATTTTGGTCTGTTAAGAAAATAAAAGCATGCAGCAAGGTCAAGTAACAGACATTCCTATGGATTGCTTAGATCAGTGGTATCACATACCTCAGTCCTCCACTCACAGCTACAGTGCCTCTAAGTATATTAAACTGTACACTGCTTGTGTTATACAAAACATTTTTACTGTTAGCATGCCATGCAATGTGTGAGACATCAAGCAAAATAAGTCATGGAAGAGCATAGCTTTTTTTTTTTGGAGGTGGTGGCTGGGGGGTTTTTTGTGAAATATATATGTATCTCCAGACATCTGCAATGTACTGTGCACTAACCAGGTACTTTGTCTTCACAACTGGGAGTCCATGGGGCATTAATTGGCCAGCTTAGAAAAAGAGTAAATCATGGTAAAACATGTAAAATAAATATATTAAAATAAAGGTCCTAAATGCACAAAGCAGTAACACACATCTGCAGGTGAGTAAAGGTTATTATTCTGGCTCAAGTGTTTTGACTGAAGCCACAAAAACCAGGGACAAGGACAGAATTAGGGATCCAGGCTGGCATTTAATGAGGCTGCATTTTTGAGTAGTCAGTTATGGCAGGGTTGTGTTGCTCTGTTAAATCTGTTATGTACTGCTGTGTAACCCAATTGATGTTACATAGATCTTGGGGGAAAAAAACAGGGAAGCAAAACGGAGATTGCAGATACATATCTCCCAGGAAACACCAGAAAGAAAGGGATAGTCTTTGCTTTGGAAGAGTTACTGCATGTACCACGGAACTCTCCAAATGGGCCATTAGAAGAATCGAGAAACCTGGGAACTGACTGCATGATGAGTTTTGAGTTGCACAAAATGTTGATGGTTGCACTCAGCCAGACAAGCTGTTGGCAACTGCTCAGACAGTCAAATAACAACTCCAAAATATCTATTTGCAGCCTGAGTCTTTTCAGTGACCCAGTTTGCAGCACAGTTCCTCAGATTATACATACGATTGTTTTTGCTTTATTCCTGTTATTGATGTTAAACTGTACTTACAAACAAGTGTGTAGTGATTTAGTAAAACTTTCTGAACACAGAAAACCAGATGTACAGCCACTGAACTCTGCAGTATTTGATGGAGATCCAGCTTTGTACAAGTGAATATGTGTCCTGTGATGCAGGAGTCTTCATTTACACACTGGTGGAAGCCTGTGCCTCCTCACAACAGGCCCAACAAACCTCTTTTGCTACAGGGCAAATGTAGTTTATATACAAAGTTTAGTCTAAAGAGGAGGGCTCTTGCTTTCCTGGAGAGTGAGACACATTTTCTGACATCTGCAGGACTGTATTGTGTCACCCTACTGAAGAAACAGAAACAAAATGAGTGCTATATGCACAACACACCTTTTACCACAGGGTATCTTAATCCCACAATTACCACCTGCAGTGGAGAAAATTCTTCCTCCCAGTATCAAAATACCTCTGTATATTTGCAGCAAATCGCTACAAATTTGCATCAGTAATGCTGCATACGTTCCTCAAAAACAGCCCCTGACTTTTGTCCAGCAGCTGGCAATTTGTTTCTATTATTTAATACCAACAGTGATATGCTTGAAAGAGGCTGTAGAGTAGTTTAATTAAAGTATTAAATTAAAAAAAAAAAAGTCTTTCTCTTGGAATCCAAACAAAACAGAGAATGAAAATTGACAAAGGAGAAGAAAAAAAAAACCCCACAGCCAAACAACAAAAAATACAATTAACAGACACCAAACCTCTGATAAACCATTCAAGCAAAACAAGCTTATCCCCAATCATAATGACGGCTCATTATAGAAAAATCTAATGCTGCAGAAAACACAGAGTTTTCAGTAATTGCGATCATCTTACTTACCTGCAATTCAGTGACAAGAGAACAAGAGGAAGGTGAAACTGCATAATAAATTGGGTAAAGCCTGTGCTGCTCTCTAGCATCTGCAGGAAATTTGCAGTCCAATTTTCCAGAGCTGAAATGCCCAGCTAAGGTGAACAGGCCATGCTCCAAGCTCTGGAATGGTGGAGTGGGGGGGGGTTGGCAGCCCTTTGTGCAGGCAGAGCTCCCAGGGAGTTCTCAGGTGCCCGTGCCTGCAGCAGAAAGCTGAGCCTAAGGGTCCTGAGCAGACCCCACACACGGGCCTCGACAGCAAAGCTTGCAAAAGGAAGGTTAAGGGTGGTGTAGCAATGTCAGGAGATGGAGCAACAGCTGGCTACAGGCATATCTTAACATGAAGATGACTTCTATGCACTCCGTAGGGGTTAGAATAAGTACCTGCATGCAGCAGAGCAGCACAAAGAAGCAAGCTGCCAAAGTGCTTTAGATTTTTCTAAAGAAAATTAAGCACTTTTCCCATCATGGCTCCAGGACTGAATGATGCTAGTATAAAGACAGGAAGGAAAACAAGTTGAATTCAGTTCACTTAGGAGCACACAAAGACAATAATTGCTTTAAAACTGAAGCTGTGTAAATACCATAAATTGAGTTTAAGTAATCAGAATACAACATTTCTACCATCCCAGTGTCTCAGCTATAGCTAGGTACTAAATTCTCTCAGCTGCTCACAGAAGAGAATTCAGGATCTTCCTTTTCTATCTCAGAAATCAACAGACCAGATAAAACCAGGCATATCCATACTCTTGTAGAACATGCACAAAAATTTGATGGAATGTCAAGGTCAATTACAAATGTCAGAAAAATATTCCCATGAAGAGGTAAATTTTTAATAGTACCATAAAAATATGTAAAACCTTCTCTGTGACATATGAGCAGTTTGTGTTCTTGATAACTCCCCGTTTTTCCAGTGTGCAAAGCTGTTTTGCCAACAGGTAATTGAATTAGAAAGAACAGAGGATGGAAGCCAAGTAGGAAAAGATGCAATTGTCATGGACAATGCAAGAGGAAAATTTCTGAGGGGAAGTCTCTGTATGTTTCATAACAACCTGCAGTTTTATTACACTTTTCTTTAAAGAATTCAAAGCACTCTATAAGCAAGGTTTCATGCAGTTGCACCTTGGCAGGACACCAAGACCTTCCTGCTTATTCCATTTGTTTTTTTCCAAAAAAACCCTTTCTGTCCTTTAAGACTGTCATGTAAATTGGTGAAGTAATACCTAGTTGAAAAAGACAGTGAAGCACCAAAGTTAATTTTCTCTTCTTGGTCTCTGTGGATACCTCACTATTAAATTACAGCAATATTTCTGAGATAAATCTGATACCTGCACTCTGTGTGCACTGCAAATTTCAGCTTCTCAAGGACTTTTAACTAAGAGACCTTCAAGAAGAAGAGCAAGAGAAACTAAGCAAACCACACCTTCATGCCTTGATAAGGTGCTGCCTACCTTCTACCCAAAAGTCTATGAATGAGCTAAAATGGAAGACTTGTGCTCCAAATTAGTTCTTAATTCTCAACTGTCTCTCTGTCCTTAGAAGTATAAAGGCACCTGGACCACAGCATCTCCAATCTTATAATGCACAAGTCATAGGTTTAGAAAGGGCCTTTTCTGAAAACTCCCTCATAACTTTGAACAGAGGATATTTGCAAGCAAGGGTTTAGGAACAAAAATGCAGCCTTCCAAAGGTTTCTGCATGGCTTCAGAGATTAAGTCTCGCTTCACAAGTCATTTAGGAACTAAGGACAGGTCGTCTGATTTGGTTTCTATTGATAGTTAAGTTACTGCAGGGTACTAAGGCTTATTAAGTGTGACTGACATGCTACATCAGCAGAGTTCCCAGAAGTAATGCTGCTTGATCAGTATACCTGAAATTTGACCAATTTAACTTGTTTCACTCAGAGGGTAATTTAATGTACTGATGCTGACTTAATATGCATCACTTTATAGTTCCTACTGAATTTCCTCTTGGAGCAGTTAGCTGCATTAGAATATTGCTATTTCCATACCAGGAGAGCACTACCAGTGCACATATAGCCTGCACATCATTTAAATTTAATGGGGCCTGATTTCTCAGAACTGTGTTTTAGAGATATTTAGGCTTCTAAGGATGAAGTTAGTGCCTGAGGTACTTTGGAAAAAAAAGTATCTGTTTTTCAGTATCTTTTCCCAAGACATCTGATTTCTTTGCAAATAAAGATCTACATTACTTACTTACAGATATGATTATCAAATTAATCCAGGACTTCTCTAGATGCTATGACAAATAGATAGCATAAGCAGAACTGCAATCCAGGAAGAGCAATTCAGAAGTCTGTGCAGTAACCACAGAGTAACCTTTCTTCCCTTTAACTACTCCACTCTTTAAATCAATACACACTGATCAAAAACTACTATGCCTTAAAAATAAAATTTTCTTAGACTGGAAAAGTCATTTTTAAAGTCTGATCAGAAGGGAAATTCCAATATTATAGTTTTAGAATCTTTATAAGTTTAATTATATTTTACCAAGGCCTATATTTTAGCCAACTGTTGATAGTAATAATTGATTGGAAGTGTATGCACATTTATCTCCATTCTTGTGGCAGGTTTTGTAGCTTTTTGTAACATAAGACCCTTTTATTTAATGTTTTGTAATGGTCATGTCTTTTTTTAATTAATAAGTAGTTTAAAGAAAATAATAATATACTCTGTTAAGGGACAAACAGCATTTTCATAAGATACCAAGGGAGATAGGTAGATAGATAGAATAATTCTTTCACAAGCTACGTTTTAGCCACAAATCTATACTTTGGTCAATATTTTCAATTGGTAGCTTTATTCAGTACCTCTTCTAAAGATAATTACACTACTCAGGATTCATTATACTAAAAAAAAAAACCTATAAAGGTACAGAGAATTAAATTTCAGGGGCACTTTTGTTTCTTAATTGATCAAAAGAATTATGGAGCACTGTACAACTGTAACGGCCACGAGTCTAATGGACATGTCAGCCTGTCTGGCCTGCAAATGGCAGGAAAGTCACTTCATCAGAGAGCCAGCAGGCTAAATTCTGCTGTCACTATACTGAAATAGATGGTGTTGGGCAACTGTGTTTAAGAGCAATTTGACCCACTGACTATAGTGGAAATTGTGCTAATGCATGTAAAAGAATAAATGGATCTTTCTCAGATTAAATACAGCAGATTGAGAGCCAGGAATATTATCTCATTTACATTGGCAGGGGCCATTTAAAGTAATGCTATTGTGTTAATGTAAACTGACATTCTTTATGTCTTCCCAGCAATCTATCAGTCTGCTGCTATGTAAATCATATATAATGTGTATTGTTTTAGTGAGTAAAAATGATAATTTTAAATACATAATGTCATGCATCTGTCTTTATTACAGCCAAAACAATGAAAGTCTGCCATCTCACTCTACAATCAAATCTCTATTTTTTATTAAAGACAATTCCATTATTCTGCAATAAGAGACCTATTACATGCCCTCATTTTGGTGAAATTACTAATGCAGATTGAGTTTCCTCAAGAATTACTGAACTTCTGTACTTTTTGAGATTCTAACTTAATTCATGTGCTTATCATGATAATGTGCTTTATTATTTGTTACTTCAAGCTGATGAATTCTCCCTAGGCAATGTGTAATTATCAGACAGTCCCTATTGCAAGAACACTGCAAATTGCTATTACACAGTGACTCCGTGTAGTTTACACTACATCCCTTTTATATTTCATCTCCTGACTCAGAGCTGTCATTCTGATCTGACTGTATTAATTCAAGGACGAAAGTTCTATTAAATTTTCAAATTATCTCATTATTGTGCTGATTTCACATTAAGATATAGGAAATAAAATAAGAAGACTTGGCATTATTTTATCAGTTTAACATTTCTTAGGTATGTGAGGGTACTACCCCAAATCCAATCTACTAAATGCAGCTTAGTCAAAGTTTTAGGACATGCTCAGTGAAACTGGGTTAAAACACTTCTACAGATGAATAAGCAAAAAGGGAGATGCTGCCACTTTTCAGATCAACTTATAAATGTCCCACATTCTTCATTCAAACAAAAGCCATTAGATCCATAAATAAGAAGAACCTGGAGTATTATTGGCTAAGCATTTCACCACTGATGTTTTTCACTTGCTGTTCTTATTCAAGTGTTTACATACAGAGTTTTAAAATAACAGAACACTCCAGCTACAATTAAAAACTTCGTTTTATCTTATAAAATTTCAGAGAAAAATTTAAAGGTGATAAACAAGAACCCAAGAAGAGGACACAAGAAAAGAAAATCCCACTTTCCTACGCGTATTTAATTTTTAATTAATACTTAGTATTTTCCTATTCTAAATTTGTAAGCCTCATTTTAAATGTTCCATGCCACCAGTGAGTAAATAACCTCCTTGACTTACGCTGGGCCAGTTCCAGCAACAAGTTCCAGCACCTGAGGCATGACAGGAGTAATCCAGCACAGTCATGGACAACTTTCCCTATTCTAGCTAGCTCAACTGGTCACAGAAATTATACTCTTTCAACAAAAGAAACCCATCTTCAGATCTGAGCTCCACTTATGCAATGCTGATTCACAGAGCAGTTGGTTTCACAACTGCCATTTCCCAAGCACCAAAAGATCTTTTCTAGGCCCTTTTATTCAAAATCAGAACACTGAACTATAATCAAAGTGTTTGCTGAACTGAAATCTTCCACTTAGAGTCAGCCTGACATCGAAATGCACTTTGTGCATTTTGAGCTTCATGAACCCCATAGGTTTAAAGTGCCTGGAGCCTAAAAGAGAGTTGTGTGGTCCTCTGGTCAGCTGCATGGTGGAAGTTCTCAGCAGCATGAGAGTGCAGAATTTTTCCACAAGTAAAGCCTGCTGCCTGGCCATGAGAGAAACCGTATTTAATCTTTAGCAAAAACAGAGTTAATGGGTTCATTACACTGAATTTCCCCTGTTAAGGATTATTCCACTCAGTTTGTGGAAGCCATAACAGTGAATTAAGCCAAAGCAAAAAAAATGGGGACTGTGTTTATTGCATTACAAAGATGAGAAAATAACTTCTAGGACCTCACAGGTCACTATGAATATTTAACATCCCATAACTGCTATGGTAGTGTGGTTCTGGTTTTATTTTTCTTCAATAGAACAAGATATTTCTTCAGTGTGTACTTGTTATGCCAGTGTGGAGGAATTTCAGTTTACATTTCAGTGATGAGGCACATAAGCAGCAGCAGATGGTATTTGGAACACAGTGAAGATACAAAGATATCTGGGGAGCTGGAAGAGTGGATCTGAGCATTTCAAGCTGCTTTATAAACTCTCAATGAAGAAAGCATGCACTTCTTCACGTGTTTACTTGGTAAGATTGTTTGCAGCTACTCTCTCCAAAAGGCTAACAATAAAATATGCTCAGTATTCTTCAAAATATTGCAATAAAGCTCAAAAAGAAACCCCAAAGTATCCTTATGTTTTCCATTCTTTATAATTCCTTTCTCTATGCGCACTGCTTAACAGAAAAGAGTATTATATGAATTTGGCAAATGTGGAACTGAGTTGCAGAGGGGCAGGGGAGCCCCACTGGAACCTTGTAATACTGCTAAAAAATTCAGCAGAAGTCTCCAGGCTTAAGCTATAATGGATTAACAATGATGTTGCCTGTAGGAGAAATCAATAAAAGGTATTTGAATGTGGAGAAAAACAGGAAACAAGCAGTAAGGAAGATCTGGTGGGAGTTTAGCTGATTATCTTTAGAATGTGCTACAAGACAAGATTTTTAGGATCTGGGGATAGTCAAGAGACCCAAGTCCAAAGCCAACCACATGGATAGGTGATTAGAGTCCTGGATTGCTACTGAAAGGTCAGTTCTCTTGGGAATTAATTGCTGGCAATGCTACTCTCATGTTACATGTCACCCAAGTGCAGAGATAGAGATTATGCAGGTAGGGAAAAAAGTAGCTCAGGTTGTGAATGCAAACAGGTGGCAAATAACTGGAGGTGGGTGTGACATGATGTCTCAGACTGAGTATTCATGCAGAAATCTGCTACTCCCTCATTACCTTTCATAAAACCTGTAGCGAACCGAAGTAGCATATGCCAAATCCTCTAGTTGGTAAAGAGACAAGGAATCAAAATTAAAAATTAGGAAGCTAATCATAGACTATGCTTCCCCACACACAATATTCAGGTTGGCAAAACAGAGGACTTTGGGCATTGAAAAGAAAGTGAAGATCTTGACTGAAGGAAGTGTCTTAGCAGTGGGCAAACTTCCTGGAGGCCAGAGCTGCATGGAGAAAAACGCTGGGGGATGCCCAGAGCCCTTGGCTCCCAAAAACCAGGCTGGGTTGTGATGAGCAATAGCACAGTAGGAACCAACCCAGCTTTCTGACCAGAACTCCCAGACTGCCAGTGACTTCCCTGACAAAAAGGGATGGAAAGTTCTAATGATGAGAGCTCTGAGACAACAAGGGGGCAGGAAGTGTGCAAAACTCTCATCTCACTTCTTAAATAGACCTTAGAAGCCACATCTACTCTGGGTCATCATTCACGCAGTCTTACTGTGGCACTGGAGTCTTTGAAGTACTGTCAGGTCCCATCTAGGCATGGCTGTGGTGAATTAAGCAAAAGAAGTCCATTTTTTAATTTTTCTACAAGTTCAAACTAAAGAGTTCATTAAGTTCTCAGTCCAGAGAAGTTTAGGTATGCAGGTACCTAAGATACATTTAGAAGGTTTTGAATATGATTTCTTTTCCTCTATACACTTCATTTCCAAGTTCAGTTCCATGTGCACTCTTAGCACAGTTTTGTTGTACAACAAAGATTCATGAAGGGATTGTATGGTGTGTGAGACACTCCACTACAAATACCATCAGAAAAGCAGAAGTCTCCTTGGCCTTCCACCTGCCTTTGCTGGTCTAAAAGAAAATAATCTCCTCTGGCTGGACCTGGGATGAAACAGGTTCATTATTTTACCTTTGTTATTCTTACTTTGGAGCAGGAATTATGTGACAGCTTATTTTTAAATGCTAGTTTATTTTAAACTGCCATTGAGTAAACAAGAACACACTAATTGTGATTAATGATAGACAAGGATTGCCTGGAGGAAAACTTGGATTCAGCAAGAATGGTTTTAAGTTTTTTTAATCTCATAATGAAATCAAAACATGGAGGAAGCATTTTAACTGAGTAATGGGCTGCACGTTTGTAAAAACTCTTTATTCAAATTGATGAGGCAAACGGGATTTTGCTTTAATCCACATGGAGTGATCAGAAGAGTTCACCTTCCTATAGTACTGCTGCTAACATGTTACAAAATTAAGACTCTGACAGAAGAAAATTGGTTTTGCCATCTCTTTTGCATGCACTGCCTAGGAGAGGTTCCATATTTGGGGGGTTCAGCTGCTATTGCAGAGACAACTGATCTGCTAGAGAAACAGCTAAAGAGATATTATTAATGGCTAGCTTACATTTAAAGACAGAAATATGCACTGCTAACAGGTTAAAAACACTGAGCTGATCAGAGTGGAACTGATGAGTGATTATTTAAACGCCTTAGGAATCTATGAGAGGAGTAGGACAAATATTTGGGGGAGCTGGAGCCAATATGACCTCCCTGATTCTCAGCAGCAGTCTGAAGGGTATTTCAAGAACATAGGTAGTCAAAAAAGATCAATTTTTAAGGTACAGAATTTTAGCAGCATCTTTTTTTTCCATTATATAATTTGTTTATATTATTTTAGCACCTAGGAAATCACCAAGATGAGGATCCCAAGGCCTAGTACATGAACATGTGGGGAAACAGATGGAGCAGATGAACATTTATCACTTGTTTAACAGTTAATGCACTGCAATACTCCAATCACTGGGGTTGCTCTGTAATTCCTCAACAACCATCATGTGGTTAACTCCTGATAGGATCTGACTTCTTAATGGCACCCTCCGAGGTCCCTCAAACTCTAGAGGAATAAAAGTATACAAAAATTACACCATTGCATTTCAATGCATAATTTCTGTGATTGTCTGAAACACTGAAAAGTTGATTATACTGTTTTTTATAGCTACACACTTGCAGCAAAAGTGATGTTGTTATAAACAGATGAACCTGCAGTTTAGATACTGTATTAAAAAAATCTATTTTTATTAAATCAGAATTGTATTAACACATGTTGCCTGCACAAACAAGATTGCAAAATAACAGATGTTATTTCCATAATTTTGGGGGTTTAAGCATGAATTGAATTTTTATTTTGGCTTTTCATATTATTAATCAGTGAAATATAAGCATTTTAATCACAAGTTTTCTGATGGCCTTTTATTATTTTATACATTACAGGTGATATGCAGATGTATTAAAACTGCCAAGTTTACAATACAGATGTAAACAATATTTAGATGAATTAATGCATGTTCTAATGCTAATTAAATCAAGAGGGTTAGAAGAAGAATTAATTAAGCCGTTTTGAGTTCCATTCAAATTTGCATTGAACATACAGAATTAAGGTGACTTTTTCCATTTCAGTCTACATCACAGGTCTATAAAATTCACAGTTATCTATATTAATGTTTTTATAATATTTTTTATTAAAAAGAGTATGAGAAATACTTATATTCCAGTGTAGTTCAAATTCACTCAGGAAGTATTTCTATCTCTCTTCACTGTCACAAGCAAGGAAAACAGGTTTCCACAGGGTCTATATCCAGACAGCCACATTTCCTTTTTGTTCCCCAAACAGAGGTTCAGATTTTATCTAAGGACTTTTAAATAAGAACAGCAAATCTGGACGGTACCCAAAGTCTTCAACAGAGAAAAAAAAGTAGAAGCATCTTAATGAAAGTTCGACTCAATTCAAACTTCTACATGTGCATTGCTAATACTCCTTTCAGATCTCTTCAAAGTAAAGCCTGAAATTGCTCACCCCCTTGATATATTCATTATGCTTCGTTCTTCTGAATGCTTATACAATCAGGAAAAAATAAATGTAGTACACAATAAAGGCATATATGTGTAGAGAGCCTGGTGCAGGAATAGCTGGAAGAAAAAGGCCATAGTCAGATCAACTTAGTAAAGCTAGCAAAGTGGGCCTCAGTCTCACGGATACAGTGTCCTTGAGATAAGGAAGACACGCAGAATTGAGAAAAACATGAATGCCGAAGTGCTTAGCTAAGTCGCACAGCTAGACCAATGATGAGCTCAGATTTTGCACTATGCATGAGCTAATTAAGCACTGTATTTAATCGCCACTCTGCGTATCAATAAACGAGACTTTGCTGATGACCGAATTGGTGTCCGCGTCTCCCTTCTCCGACAAATGGTGAACCCCGACGTGCCTCCGTCGCTGAAAAGAAAACAGTTTCAGAAAACGGGGGAGAACGCGCCACGGTCGGTGAAGTAGAGTTGGGGCCTGCTGCAACCGGGTCGGTGTCAAACGACGTAGGGAAGACACCCCCAGGAGCCATAAAGGTGGTCCTGGGCCATACGTGCTGCCGAAGCCGGAGAGTTGCAACAGCGCTGACGACGAAAAATGGACAGGCAAGCAGCATATGATTTATTTATAGTACATATACATATACTACATATATACATATATATATACTATATACTACATATAGATAAGTTAGGGCTGAAAGAGATTAATCCCAGGAAGGACATACCGGGGTTGTTAGCCTGGGATTATACTAAAGGTTTATTCTCTAATCCTCACACCGTGCATGATTTGAATGAGTGGCGTAAGTTAGGGGATGCACTGTGGGAGGCGGTATTAGAGGATGATAAAACAGCAAAAAAGCTGGGAAAGATCTGGCGGGTAGTTCACAACGCACTGCTAAAGCAGCAGGCGGAGAGAAGGGCGGCTCGGGAGGCAGTAAAGGCATATAAAAGAAATGCTCAGTATGGCGATAATGAGCCCCGAGCACCCAGCACGACCAGAGTAGAAATACCTATCTCTGGGGAGACAGCAGGAATGACAGACATGGCTAGCTGCGCTTGGCCCTCGGCACCCCCCTTAAAAGAGCTTGAGGAGGATTCCGCCGCGGCGGCGGAGACAATTGCAGAAGGCGGAGTAACCCCGCCTTCCGACAGCGAAGGGCCCCAGACCGGCGGCGAAAAATCCCCTTGCCGGTCTGAGCCTACCGCCCCTAAGCCCACCGTGGAGCCAGCTCCGGTCCCTAGGGCGGAAAGCGACCTGTGGGAGGAGATGGCAAGACGGCGGGGGGAGGCGTGGAGTATGCTAGCCAGACACGGCTTGGAGATTGGGGACGAAAGCGCTGTTGACGCAGCGAAAGCCTGGGTTTTCCCCGTCACGTATACACAGGGAATAAACCAACAAGGACAAGCCGTCCAAGTGGGAGCATATTCGCCTCCTGACTGGAAGCTGCTAGCCCAGCTAAGACAGACAGTGAGTCAGTTTGGTTTCCAGAGTGAGCCAGCTAAGCAGATGCTAGATTTCTTGTTCGATACATACCTGCTGTTGCCAAATGATATGAGAAGTATAGTGAAACTGATTTTCACGCAACATCAGCAGTTGCTATTTAACGCCCACTGGCAGGCTCTTGTTCAGGAGTCAGTTGCAACACAGAGGGGCCCGGGAAATCCGTTAGCTGGAATTACCATAGACAAACTAATGGGGTTAAGACAATACCGCAGGACAGAGGCTCAAATGATTTCGGGACCCGACAAAGTTAGGGAAGCCATGCGTCTAGTAAGGAATGCCATCAATCAAGTCAAAGATAGCTCAGGCATACCCATGTATATGGGGATAAAACAGGGAAGAAATAAATCCTTTGGAGACTTTGTAGATAAGGCTGCTGCTGCTATTGAAAAGGCAGGAGTCCCAGAGTATATGAGAGGGGCGCAGGTTTTCTTAGTTAATGCACTAAAAGAATTAGGCTTAGGGCTGCAGAAACAAGCCGAGTCCACACAGTCACAGGTGTTAGCCGCTCTTGCTCCGCTCCGTGCTTCTACGGCGGCCCCAGCCACATCGAACGACCACCGGCCTCCCTCGGCGCGCTGCTACAGATGCGGGTGGATGCGGCGCAGCCCGATGGGCGCCGCCGATCAGCCCCTGGCGGCCGCTGCCATATTGGCCCCGGTCACAAGTAGCAGCCGTGACACCAGCGCCATCTCCTGTCTACAACCAGCCACAACAGGGAGCCTGAGACTCGACCTGGCAGCCGCAGTAAAAACATCTTTGATAACAGCTCGCCCTGTCAAAGTCCCAACTGGAGTTTATGGCCCGATAAATATCAAAGAACAAGCTCATGGAGGACTAATAGTGGGACGCTCGTCGAGCTCCATTGTAGGACTGTTTGTGCTACCAGGTGTCATCGATGCAGACTACACGGGAGAAATACAAATAATGGTTTATACTCCTTTTCCTCCTCTGACAATTGAGGCAGGTCAGCGTGTTGCTCAATTTATTCCACTTCCACAGTTAAGCCGGGGTGTTCAACCACAAAGACAAACCCCACGTGGAGACCAAGGATTCGGATCATCAGGTATTGCTATGCTCACAATGGATCTCCATACCAGACCCAAAAAGAAGGTGAAACTAACCTATGCAGGAGAGACAATAGAAATGATGGGACTCCTAGACACTGGGGCAGATACCAGCATTGTCTCACCAGAAAAATGGCCCCACAACTGGCCATCACTGCAAACTACGGATACCGTGACAGGCGTCGGAGGGTTCACCCTCGCTAGAAAAACACCTCCAGTAAGGGTCACTATAGATGGGCAAGATTTGGTGACTGTGTTGTCCGTAGTTGCATTACCACCATCGGTACAATGCCTAATTGGAAGGGACATTTTGGCTCAGATGGGGGTCGTTTTATCCAACGAGCACTCTTTGGGGTAATTGCCATTGCTTGGACTTTCCCAATCCCAATCACCTGGACTACCAATGAACCGGTAATGGTTAAGCAATGGCCTCTAACAAGGGAAAGTCTAATACAAGCACATCAACTCGTAAAGGAACAATTCCAACAAGGACATTTAAAACTCTCAACAAGCCCATGGAACACGCCAATTTTTGTGATCAAAAAGAAGTCAGGAAAATATCGTCTTCTGCACGATTTAAGAGCAGTAAATAATCAAATGGAGGCGATGAAGGCATTACAGCCAGGCCTCCCCAACCCAGCAATGCTCCCACAGCATTGGCCTCTTCTAATCATTGATCTAAAGGACTGCTTCTTCACTATTGCCTTACACCCTCAAGATACTAAAAGATTTGCGTTCACCCTACCAGCAATAAACAGAGAAGAACCTGATAAACGGTATGAATGGACTGTTCTTCCACAAGGAATGAAGAGCTCGCCTACCCTGTGCCAACTGTATGTTGATGCCACATTACAACCATTAAGGATACAGTGGCCCAACACAATTATTTATCATTATATGGATGATATCCTCTTTGCTCAAGAATCAGCATTTACAGACACTCAGATGCAGGAAATTCAAAGCACCCTAGCAAAGGCATCCCTCATAATAGCTCAAGAAAAAATACAGCGATCCACACCATGGAGGTACTTGGGGTGGTCTATCACAGACCAAATCGTACGGCCACAGAAGCTCCAGCTTGCAACAAAGATCACCACTCTAAATGAGGCACAGCGACTGCTAGGAGATCTACAATGGCTCAAGCCGATTGTTGGGATACCCAACTCCTTGCTAGACTCCCTCAGGCCACTACTTAAAGGAACTAACCCAACCGCACCTGTAACCGTAACCCCGCAACAACAGGAAGCCCTCAAGGGTATTATACGCTACATCGATGAGGGGTTTGTCTCTCACCGAGATATCTCCTCACCCATCGATCTTACCATCTGGAGTACTGCCAACCACCTACTCGGTGCACTCACACAGCTACAAAAGAAAACGCGGGAGACACGGGTACTAGAATGGATAACCCCACCTTTTTGGGACACTATAACAGTGCTGCCCGTGAGACGCTAAGGCAGCCACCACCGAATTGGGCTGATTGGATTGAGAGCCACGTCCACCAGGAAGAACAGCCTCTCAGCAGCCGTCCTTGTTGTGCGTGTGGGGGGTCATGGTGTGAAGCCTGGGTAGCCCTAAAGTGCGGGGGCTGTGGGGACTGCTCGTGGGTGGAACAGAGAACAGTGTTTAATTTGTGGTGCTGGAGGTGTCAAAGTGACGACCTAAGAAATTCAAATTGGGGTCGGGCCCTAGAAAAAGAAGCAGGAGTGCCATATGCCCAGGTACGAAACCTATACGAGACACCAGAACAGCTCCTGTTAGCTTGGGCCCGGTGGGAACTTACCAACTGGATTAAAAGGCAGCACATCTATGCAAATTCACACATTATCGCTGCAAGATGCAGACATAAAGTCCCACACCTGCCTTGGCCTCGGGTAGGACCAGTTAAGCCCGGTACAGACCCAGAGGAGGTATTAAATCAAAGTATAGAAGAGGTAAAACAACTGCAGATAACAGGGAGCAATACAGGGCGTAAAAAGAATAGGCCGCCAAAGAAATCAAAATGATGATCATTGCACTGCTTATGCTTGCTAACTTTGCTCGCACAAAATCTTTTCCAATGCAGCATGCGCCCCGGGAGAACGTATAGGTAACATTCACTAACATAACAAGACAAGAATCAATCTGCTTAAGTCTAGGAGGAGTACAAAATCCTTTTAAAACCTGCCTAGTAAGGTTGCCAGTATGGTTGCAAGAAGTTCAAGGGAATGTGCTGCATGAATTTATCTAACCACTCTGAGTCCATCCACAAAAAGATACAAAACACGCAGCAGAAATTACACAACCTAAAAGAAGAAGATGGTTGGGGCATTGACGAGTGGTTAAAAAGCCTAGGTCTTGGGGGATGGATTCGAACCGTTATTAAGTATGCTATTATGGTGTTAGATATATTCTTGTGCTTAGCTTTATTGCTACCTTGCTTGATAACATGCTTACAAAATTTTATTCAAAAGACTATTAGCAAAGCTTGGCATGCCACTCTTCTAGCTCAAAAAGAAAACGGGGGAAGTGTAGAGAGCCTGGTGCAGGAATAGCTGGAAGAAAAAGGCCATAGTCAGATCAACTTAGTAAAGCTAGCAAAGTGGGCCTCAGTCTCACGGATACAGTGTCCTTGAGATAAGGAAGACACGCAGAATTGAGAAAAACATGAATGCCGAAGTGCTTAGCTAAGTCGCACAGCTAGACCAATGATGAGCTCAGATTTTGCACTATGCATGAGCTAATTAAGCACTGTATTTAATCGCCACTCTGCGTATCAATAAACGAGACTTTGCTGATGACCGAATTGGTGTCCGCGTCTCCCTTCTCCGACATATATGTGTACAGATACATAACTGGGCCAAAACTGTAACATATAGAGTGGATGTTGTGTTTTGTGGTGCAGGTCTTCAAGTAAGTCCTACCCAGGAACTTTAAAAATGCTATAAAAATAAAATGCTATAAGATTAAAATATAAAAATGCTGTAAGAATAAAATCTAACAATTTTTGCTATTAACATCTTAAACATAAATTTGCAATCTTAAATATGAGAATACACATTTCTTATATATCAAGAGTCAGTGAATTTTATCAGCTGACTGGACCTGACAGCCATTTCCTGATAGGAAGTAGAACAGATTTTTGTCTGTTTTTACCTTAAAAAGCTATATATATATATATATATATATATATATAGGTTTTATTAATACTAACATTCTATAACTTCATCTATGTTGTACTGATTTATAATAACACGTTTTTAATAATGAAGCACACTATGGAACAAGACCTAATGAGGGTCAGATCCTACCCCTTTAAATCACTGTGAATATCTAATTCTATGCATACCAGCTCATGGCAGCACTTGTCACAGGATAGGTTATGGGAGTGAGAAGGAAGTCACCCTACCACAAAAGGAACTGAGGCTGTTTCATTCAGCATCCAAGCCATTAGTCTCATCTTCCTGTTCTTACAGTTATTAATGTATTGACAGACAACAGTAGACATATATTTATGTGAAATATAAGGAAAAAATTATGCCAATGTTGCCTACAGAAATGGTACGTTACCTTCCCAGACATGGAAAAAATTCCTGAAGAGGCAATGGCTCTTCATTTGCCAACATGGGAATTGCCTGCACTTTTCCTGCCTTGATCCTCTCAACTCAGTAGAAAATCAGAAACAGCAAGAGACTGTTACTCCAGAAAGAGAAGGTTAAATATCCCTGAATAAATAAAGAACTCAACAGCCACAATTTATTCTTGAAGAAATGTCAAAACTTAAAATAATGTGAGTCTTCCAGACTCAGGTCCTCTTCTAAAGATGCACGCAATGGAACTAATGTGACTGAGCACTCATCCACTAGCTCACAGAAGTCATACAGCTGACAGGCAGTAGACACTGAAGCAAAAAGAAAGGTTCCTAGCTTGCATTTTGGAATCAGCAGATTAAACTCATTTTTTTCCCCTGCATATTTAAAAACCATCATCTTTCTCTCATGTGTGTTGGATATTTAACTCCTGTTCTCTTCCACCTAACCTTGACTTGTATCAAACATCATTTCAATGTCATTAGCTAACACTAGATTATCCCATCCCTACAGTCTGGTAATCTTTAAATAAAACAGGCTACTGGAATAATGTCACAGTAACAAGCATACTAATACATGCACTCCAGAGAAGTGGCCTGTACTTTCACTTAATCCCTTAGGATGCTCTGAGAGGTGATATTGCAAGGATCAGAAAGACTTTTCTTCCAGGGACCTGCATTAGTCAGAGAACAGCTCTGACATATGGCAGCAGAGATCATGCTTTGGAGCCAAGGGAATTTTTAACATTTCTTCTTTGATGATTCAGAGAGGCTTGGTTGGCATATAATTGGATCCCATCAGCACATAACCTACCAGTGAGAATAATTGCATGCCTCTGCTCAAATCATCAGCTTTCCAGCTTCTTTGCCAGATAATCTCCTCAGTGTGGATGAACTAAGTAGCAACTTTAACACCAAAGGTTAATTAAGCTTTCCAGAAGTCCACGTGTTGCTGTTTTGATAGCAACCTTTAGAAATATTACCACATAATCTTATGCATTTTCATATCAACATGTTTTATAGTAGAATCAGCAACTGATTTCAATATTTACCATAGCAGAATATGGATTTCATTACACTGTAAGACTTCAGAAGGTTAAAAGAAAAAAATTCAGGAGAAAGATTTTTATAAAAAATACTTTGCTTAGTCCAGGTCTGAATACTGAAATTTTCTTTCCTCTGCTTTTTGTACTCAAGGCCTGACTAGAAGTACTCAAGTCAAGAACTTGAAAATGTCTCAACTCTATGCTAATATGGATGGAAAATTTTGTTGTAGGCATTGCTCAAATGGTGTTCTCAGTCCTCTTCAGAGCAAAGGTTAGAGACCCCCTTCCTGGATTGGAGCTGCTTTCACTTACAGAAGGACAGTGGAACCAAGTGACAGCAGTTCTCCATCAAACAAACATTCAGTCATCAGTTCTGGCTGAAAAATCTCTTTGCAAAGTGAATGTAAAGTCTTTTTATCCTGTGCATTTTGTTTAACCATACATTCCATAGCTGAAGTTCTGTCCAAGTTTGGTGCATATATTTACTAATTTTCGTGTAATTTTCTTGTTTCATACATTTCTTTGATAGTAGAAAAGAAAACACATTACTTCACATAAAACCCACTTTTAAGTAAAATGTTTTTAAAAGACAGACTTTTAATTACAATTCTAATTTTGCAATCTACTGAAAATAGCTGTATTTAAGGGTTGAAGTAGATGATCTTTCAAGGTTCCTTTCAAGTAAGACTATTCTATGCGTCTATGAGTTAAAATTTCTGTAGAAATATGGACATCTCACATATTAAATATTAAATAATCAAATTGTTTTACCTTCTTTTTTGTTGGGTTTTTTTTCAAAAAATGATTGCATCACCTTCACTTTATTCATCATCTTTACAACAAGCAATTAATGCAAAATATATTTGTATAAATAGAAGACTTATTTAGTGGCAAAAATTCAGATGAAAGAAACAATGATAATTTTCCAATTATCAAAACTGACAAATAGCAAATATGTCATTAAGCATAACTCTTCAAGAGCACAGGTTTACTTTCTCCAAGCATGATTTTAACAGAAGCAAATTCAGCTATTAAATATGTAGAGCTAAATATGCTGGTAGTAAAAACATAAAGTTCCTGAGCAACAAATTATTACAGACTTCTTTAATGAACTGCTGAAATATAAATAATTATTAGCAAATGTTTTCATAATTTTAAACATAATTCATTCTAGGTCTTGTTTATTTAATCAGGACTATGATGATAAAAGCACTATTTCCTACAAGCAAAAGCAATAGAATTTGAGACTTAAAAGTGGAATTACATTCAAATCTACATTTCAGTAATCTATTTATTCCTCACACGGCCCCTGATATTTGCAAGCAGTTGCAAGAGTACCCCTGTTCATGTATGCAAAGGCAGTTTTTTAGATATGAAAGTTCTTGCAGAACAATAATCTTGCTGTACTTAGGAGACTTTTCTTCACAAAGGTTTTTTTCTCTTAACTTATACAGGTATAGACTGCCTGAAGCATTTGCATCTCAATGTTGAGCTCAGAAAAATTAGGTTAACAAATCCAAAGTTATTCAATTTATATATATTTTAGAAAATAACAAAAATTCTGAAAATTAAAAATGGAATATTTTTATTCAAAATCTTGCAAAAAATTTACACTTCTCTTAAATCCATAAAACTGGAGATGTATTTCATTTCATGTCTCTCCATGCCTTTGCTGTTTGAATTTGCTTCTTCATTTCAGCTCACCCAGCAAAATGTTCTCTTTATGTAGGGGAAACTTCTCTTAGCTTTGCAAATAATGTCTAGGTTTGAGTAGAGGAGAGCAATTTCTATTGATTTTGTACGTACAGTGAGTTACAGTATTGGACTGACTGTCAGCACAAATTTACTTCTGCTCTGAAATACAGACTAAAACAGCTTAAGACCCAAGTACCTCATATTCTCTTCATCCCACATTTCCATAAAGGCAAGGAGGAGATGGAAATGTATCATAGCTAATACTTAGTCCAAAGAAATATTGCAAGGGTTGTTATTATAGGCTCTAAAAGTATATTTTAATTATAAGCATATGTTAAAATCCTCAAAGGGTTCTTCCATTACCTTGATGTTTATATTTTTTGCAGCATGTAGTAGTCTTGTGTATCTGGTGTGTATTTGTTGTAACAAGAAAAATCAACCACAGCACCATGGCTTTACTCTGCAAGAACACCTGTTCTGCCTGTTACTCCTACAGCTGTGAACAGCAAGATATTAAGAGCAATCTCTCTTCAATTTCTAGTTCTTCATTCTCTTATGCTTCATAAGCCATGAACCAAACACATTTTCTACTAGATCTTTCAGGCTTTTTTGTTCTCAATCTTACATTGCAATAGAGATAAATTAAAAAACACAATCTACAGTTTTAACTCTAATTTTCATTTTATTTGTTTGACGTTTGTGACTGGCCCTATAATACAAACACTCTTTATGGTATGAATGAGTAGGATCACCATTTTTAATCATCCATAGCCATTCTGTACCATCATGGTTTTCAGACTTCATAAGAAGCAAGAAAAAAATTATGGTCCCAGCCAAGAAAGTTGTTGATGGGAAAGAGGTATCTTAATGTATAATATTCAAATGCTTCCACAGACCTTGAAAAGTATTTTCCATGAAAATACTAACATTTCTAAATTAGAACTAGAGAATTAGGGACTCAATGTTCTCCTAAATTGTTTCAGTTCAGAAAGAAAAACTTCAGGTTATTTACGTGGATTCTGAAGATCAGTTTTAACAACTCTCTTTAGGCAAAATACAGTTAAAAATTTAAGAGTAAAGTGCATAAGGCCCATTTTTTGCCCAAGATTTATAAACTGCTTTAGTGATTCTGTTCCTTCTGTGAGGACTGAAAAACCCAATTAGGTCATTACAGCAGTAGGATGACCACTTCCATAGTAGCCAAGACCATCCTAACACATAATAAGATAGGACTATTTGCTACTCTGCAAGAACATTTCAAGTTAATTAATCCTTCAATTTTCCTCATAATCACTCATTAAACCTGTCCTGATAATAACAATTTATGAGGTCTGTTATATAACTCACCTTGAAGGATTGCAAGAAGTGAAACTCACATGAGATTTCATGCTGCAGTGACCACAGATAGAAATTTGTAACATCTGGGCTGTCTTGGATCCTCACTTCTTAATTCTTTGAACAGGCTGCTAACATAAAACCCATATGCCTGCGAGCATGCTTCACATCTGTAATTGATGTCCTGCTGTCTACTGGAACACTCTTCTGTATCCATAAGATATTAAGATGAATGCTGCACTGATCTCTAGGAGAAAAAAATAAAAGTCAAAAGACTGTAATTTCTTCAGCAGCAAGAAAGCTGTTAAAATTACTATGCAGTAGCACAGACTAGGTGTAGTTTGAACAAGATTTTTCTATTTAGGTAGGAAAGAGAGCCATTAAAAACATAACAGAAGTTGTTATGAAAGCCTTAAGGATTACATAAAAGTTAGGTAAGAGATAATTAAGAAATTTTCCCAGATCTTTGGGGTATTGTGCATGGAAAACTGTACGTTTCCCATGCAAATGTCTGCCAGTCCCATTAACACTTTACTTTCCAATAACAAAGTAAACTGTAACCAAAATTGACTTCAAAGGGTCCAAACTCGTGGCCTTCCACCACGGTCAAGAACAGATCCTATGGCAACAGGACAGAATGCACATAGAGTTTTCTCTGGTTATGGGCACAGAAAACAGTGGCATAAAAAGAACCCATCTTTATAGGTATGGTTTGGAATTCTAGTTTATCTTCCTTGTCTTTATTTCCTAGAAAATAGTTGTCACAATTATCAAATTAAAATTTAGTGTTCATTTTCATACAAATATACTATCATATGAGTCGTGTGAAATAAAGGGGTTTGGGTTTTTTTTTTAATTGTGGAAACAATTTCGTGTGTATTATATACCCCATTCTTCCCCTGCAGGTACATCAAGAAACATTTACAGGTCTCCTGCTGTGCATGACTAACTAGTAAAATAGAAAGCACAAAAGTAAATAGAGCATACAGGCAAACTTATGAAGAGCATATGTGAACAGCACTGAACTTCTGTTAAGACAAGGGCTGACAGGGAACCCAGTTGCTTTATTTTCCAAATTCTCTTACAAAATGAATCTTTAAAAGATATTAAAATTTCTGTGGGAACCAAGGAACATCAGGAAGAATCTGCACTTTAACAGCCACACAATTCCATGGGCAGCATTTACAAACACTTTCATCCACAACAGTACAAAATTACAAAACAAATCACTGCCTTTCTGCATGTGCATCTTCCTGTTTTCTCCAGCACTGCTAATGAAAGCCTAATGGAAGCTATTAAGCCTTTTTAAAGACATAAAAGCCATTAAGCCCCAAACATTACAGATAGGATACTCTAACACACTCATCTAAAAATTAATGTTAAATATGTTTTAATCAAATGATGTCAAGGTCTATCCATCTAATTTTACATATCCAACCTTGGAGCCTGTTTTAGTAGATTGCAATCTCATGCTTTTAAAGAGGCCTCTTAAAATTTTGGCAGCCTGTGACTTGGAGTCATTCCATCCAACTCCAGACTTCCAAGTGATACACCAAAGTTGGAAATACAATTTTTTTAAGTTCTCTCTAGCATCCATGGGGTAAGTTTGTCTCTTCCAGATGTCCATTCAGATCTTCTGTGCCCTGGATATTTTGTCTTTGTCTTGCCTACCAACAAGAAAATATTAGTAATTTAAAAGGCCTTTATGATCACAGCAGCACAGAGGCCCATTTATGTTCCAAAGAGTTGACGTTCTGGAAGTTTTGTTTCACTGAGAACTTTTGAAATGTATTACGTCCTCAGATCGAGACAAGACAGGATCACTAAACCTGGATGGTTATAAGAAAATACAGTCCACTAATAGAAAAATAAAGATTAGCATAAGTGCAAGAGTAAGAATAAGAGAATGGTAAGTGCAGATAACTTTGCCCATAGGTAGGACACCTGAGCAGCAGCGTTTTCCCCAGGAGCAGGAGAAAGAAGCCAGGCAGTACAGCCGGGGCTTTGAAACCACAGAGGTTATGGACGTATCAACACAGAAGTAAAGCTTGAGGCAAAAAGCCTGAAGCAAATCACGCTGTGACAGCTGCATCCAAACCACACCTTGTGCTTCTGAGAGTGTGAGAGAGCATGCTGTGCATCAAGAGGAAGGGTACTTTCAAGCATGACAAATGTAGCTGCCATTTGTTCAGGAGTCTGTTGGCTACTGCTGCAGCAAGATTAAATTTCTGCTGGAGGTGTCCCCATCTCTTTAAAACACAAACAGCTAAACTTGCAAGGGATTAACTTTTGATGTGTGTATATCTATTTAAAAGCTTGACAGGTAGGTCAAGAAGCCCAAAGGCAAGTAGTTCAAGCACAAAAGAAGGAGGGAGATGTGCTTTACTGGCAGAGGAATCCCGTTTTAATTCTGAAGGTAGCAAAACTGCAGGACAGCTCCAAGACTCAAAAGTCACTTATAAGAGAGGAAACTGAAACCACTCAAAAAGAAAAATGAAAAGAAAGGAAAAAAATTTAAATTTTTTTTTTAAAAAGGAAAAAAAAAAGCATAAGGATATTTTAAGCCTTTAAAAGCATGAGAGAAAGCACTCAGTAAGAACCACTATAGTAAAGTGCTTGTGAGGCTGAGGCTCTTGGAAAGGAGACACTTAGCCTGCCAGGGTGTCTGAGAAGGCAGAATTGAACCTGAAGCAAAGGCTTTCAGATGGCAGGCACCATTTCTGCAGCACGCAATGCTCAAATTCTCCATGCCCAAGTAGTCAGGGCTGCCCGAAGCACCTGAGGAAAGGGAAAGTTAATGTAGGCATCTGATTAGGTTAGAAATGAGTATGTCCTCCAGGCTGCATATGAAAACTAACAAAATCTAAATGTATGTGATCTAATTATGGGGACACAGAAAACAAGCAGAGAAACAAAATTCAACAGACAGTGGGTGATCCAAAGCTAAAGATTAATGACTTCTCTTCCTTAAAGATACAAAATCCAAGCATAAAAATACAGTTATATGAGCACAAATCCTCCCTGTGGTTTAAAAGTTTCTGTAGCCTTCCATAATCTTGTAACTATAGAACTTTTCTGAAAGTGGAATCACATAGAAATATTAAGTATATTTGTATTCATACATATTATGAAAGGCTTTAATTGCTTCGTCATGTTCACCCTTAAAAGTGCTTAAAGGAACTTGATCAAACTTTAAAAACGACTTTTAGGCAGTATAGAATATGAAGGAAAAAAGCAAGTTCACATAGCTTTCACTTAAGACAATTAATGAAACTGGAAAATCTCTTTAAAAAGAGAGCACTTAGGTAACCATAACCATCCCCACTCCACAGAAACAATTTCCCTGAAATACTAAGAGATAAGATAAACAACCTTTAAAAACTTTTATGGTAGGACAGCTATTAGGATAAATAAGGTCAAGGTTGCCTCTTATAATCTGTCTCTTTAGCAATACTTCTGCATCAGTAAGAAGGGAAAATATCTGCAAGATATCACTCAAACAGCTTGTTATAGAAAGCTTGCCTCTGGTCCACACCAAACACTGGAGCCAAATGAAGCCAGCAAGACATTAATAAAAAATAAATATTAATTCTGTAATATAATGAGGTCATCATTCATTCTTTTATACTTACTGTTAAGAATGTAGATTGTGATTAATTAATCTGCATTAATCTAGCAGTTACAGTGATTCATAGAATTTTCAGCATAAGAATCATGTTTCATGCAAATCCATGTCAATTATATAAAATTACATAGTTTGCTAATTTAATTCAATAAAATCTAGGAACAATTATGCAACTGCCTTCAGCAAGTGACTAAAAATTTATATATGAGCTAGGAATGAATGAGCTACAATCGAACATGAAACATCTTTTAGATTTAATATTCAAGCACTCTTTTCCTCTGTAAACAAACCTTCCCAGACTTAAATCTGTAAGACTTATGGAGGAGTCACAAAACAGAGCAACAGAAAACCTATAAGTGCATTTTGAGCAAGAACAGAATGGGTTACATTTTCATTTCTTTATTTTTTTTCCTCTTTTTTCTCTACCAATATTTAAAGTCCTTTTGTAATTTAGTTTAAAATATATTAACCTCATTAGCTACAGTTAAAATGTTTCTCTACATTCGTGTGAAGCATACACATTTAGAGGGGTTTCCCTCTCTAATAAAAAAAAATCGAAAACGAAAAATACATTATTGCACAGTAAAAAAGAAGTAAAAGAAAATAGGCCATTTGATGGTTGTAATCAATGTTTCAACACAGGGTAAAACTGAGAAAGATCAGGTATTGTTTAGGAGATATTTCCTGCAGAGCACAAGTCAGTGCTCCTCTTCCACCAGAACAAGCACTTTGCAAGCTTTGTCAAAGTAGCAATGTTCTGGAATTATTTCTCCCACTTCAAAACTCCCAAGGATTAAAGTGTTATTTTCGTTACTAGAGATAGAGTTCCCCATGACCAGGAAAAATGTTGAAAATATTCTGGACAAGATCTACGTAATTCAAAGCAGATGAAAAATACCATTCCTACATTTGCAAAGTCCATTGTAAAAGCAGGGATAACTGGTCTTGTCTTCCTGGGTGCACCCTGAGGTAAAAGATAACATCTAGGTAATAAAAAGAGACTAAAAAAAATCAGGATTTGACAAAATTCCATTTTGGGATGTAGTAGCTGGCAGGCTCCTATTAGATTTAGAGCTTCTGCTGGGGTAGCCACCTTACCCAGGCTCTCTGGAACAAAGCAGCGAGGCGTTGCTTCTGCCCCCAGCTGTCATCTCAGCCTCTCTGCCTCTCTCCCTCTGGACCTAGGCATTCAGCAAGGCACCATGGGTGATAAATTTACAGTGAAGTCCTGGACTCTCTCTTTTATCATAGTTAGGTTAATCTACAAGCCATATATGACAAAAAGAACAAAAACAGTCTTAGCAGTTAATGTGATAAATCACTGTTCAAATCGGCAGGCCGCTGGTAGTGGTCCTCCCAGTACTGCACTGGTAATGGGTCAGAATCTTGTCACTGAAATGCAGCTAATGAACGTGATTAATGGCAGGAGGGTGTGACATACTGGGCATTCATTTTTCCTTAACTTTACAGTGTTAAGCAGTTTTACTCGCATCCTCAAAAATGATAGATACACCTAATCAGTAGTAGTAGGAGTCCCATTAAGTTCTCATTAAACTTCTATATCCTGTGTATAACCTTGAACAAAGCATTAGGGACTAATGAGTGTATTCTCCTTTCACTGTGCACTCCACTTGCAGAGCCACGAGTGTGGTGCAAATATGACACAGAGATTGTTGGAGTGGGTTTTCTCTGCAAGCCTCAGGATAATTTCTTTGACCAGTGGAAGGGACAGTCTTAACACTACCTGTACAGACAGTCTGTGTGCATTTATTTGCATTGCACTTGAGTCCTAAAGGCAGGCCAGGACCTCACTGTATAACATGCTGTACAAACACACACAGAGGACAACAGAGCTAAAAATAGCAGTGTTACAATACCCAGACTCCAGCTCTATTGTTCTTTTATTAATAGGCTAGGTGCAAAGTTTAAAGATGGCATGAGGGTGCTTTTTATACTGCTCTGCTTAAAATTACTTCTGTTAAGGCTATAATTAGTTATATGGTGCAATTTCAAACAGCAATACACCAGCAGGCAAATAAAAATAAGTATTTTGCAAGATGTTTCTCATCAAAAAATGATAGTGTTAATGTTATGAAGCATCAGGAATGACTGAGAAATCTCAGTGCTGTCCAAAATAATGAGATCAAGCTGGTAGGACAGGGAATTCAGCGATGGTGCAGTGAGTTATGTGCTCAAGAGCTCATGGAAAGCCTTATGGGTTGCATTAAACCATTAGGTTGGGTTTTACTGAGCCACAGTGCTTGGGAAAATATTAATAACAGCTTTCCTGTTTTATTCAATGAAGAATTTTATTTTAATATAGACCAAGAGACTAGATTTTTTTTATTTTTTTATTTTGAAAATTTATAGTCAAGTTTAAAAACAACAAGGAAGGATTAACTTGTGTTCACATGTATCACTTAAATCAGTTCAACAAGGCATTAAGTATATTCTTAAATCAAAATGTATTCTGTTTAGAGAAGCAGTTTGAAATCTAATCACAGACTAGCAGTCTGCATTCATGTCAGTCAGTCCAGAGAGGCATTCACATTCATACCACACACTGAGTAACCTTTCTCTTTCCAGGGGATAAAGGGGATGTTAGCTCAACAGGTAAGCTAAGAAAACTGAAAAACTGCTTCAACATAGGTCTGGAAAGGTCTGGAAAGCAATTGGAGGAGCATCACAAAATCTCAGGTGTTTAAACTAAAAGGCACTAGGAATTAGGAACTAATTAGGAATTAGGCACTAATTAGTAAGGTGCTATTTTTCATCTACATTTACAAGATCTTCATCTGGGATATGAGAACTAGTTGTATTTCTCTTCTAGCAGTAAAAGTCAGAGCTTTAGAAAGTGAGGATGACTTCTACAATTAATTGCCAGTTGAAATATTTTGAGTACTTTCAAAAAGACATTTATCATTGAGAGACACAAGCTATATAGAGTATATGGAACAGCAAAAGAAATTACTGGAGAAGCCAAGAGCACCACTGCAGTGTTAAACAAGTGAACAAAAGAACACCATCATATGGGAATATATCGCTATCTGCATGTTTTTTTCCTGAAATACCTCTATTCCAGTTTGTCTTGAAACCTTAACTTCTGAAAGATTCCTTCCTTCCTTCCTTCCTTCCTTCCTTCCTTCCTTCCTTCCTTCCTTCCTTCCTTCCTTCCTTCCTTCCTTCCTTCCTTCCTTCCTTCCTTCCTTCCTTCCTTCCTTCCTTCCTTCCTTCCTTCCTTCCTTCCTTCCTTCCTTCCAAGATTCCTTCCTTCCAAGATTCCTTCCTTCCAAGATTCCTTCCAAAGATGTCTGAAAAACCCTTCTGTGACTTTTCAGGCACATTTATGTCTCTTAAAGATGATTCTTGTACATCACAGATAACAGAAGCCTATTACTTTTTCAAACCTAAGGAGATAATATATTGTCCACACAACACATTTTAATGTAACTTATCTGATTTTCACAGTGGACCATATGTACATTTTGACAACAAAGATTTATTATAATGATTTTCAATTTAATATAGCTATTCCATAAGATGACCTTCATTGAGCTAATAGAGAGTTAGGGGTAATTTTGGTTTACATCATTCAATTTGCAATACAGATTAAGAACGGAGCCTTTGCATGTTTTCTGTTTTTCTAGCACTTCTGTTTTTCTACCTTTACTGTAACATATTTCAACTTCTACCACAGATTCAATGTAATATTTTACATTATGTACAATTCTGAAAAGAAAAAAAAGGTACTAATACTTTCAGGCTGAGTGTTAAATGGGTTTGGTATTTTATGTAGACCTACAGTATTTCTTGGACAGCCTCTCATATTTCTTCAACATTGTTAGAGAAATGGGTTTTTTGCCCTCGTCCATGGTTTATTGGAGCAATTGTTTTATTGTGTGTTTCTATGAATCTGTGAGTAATGCTGCCCAGCTTTGAATGTGCTTTAGTCTGTGCAGGTAGATTCTGTGGACTTTAACTGTCTGAATGCATCATATATATATATATATATATATATATATATATATATATAAACTTCACATGAATTAATTCATTCTAGAGCTAACTCTAACCAAGACTACAGGCTGATTTTGTTTAAGTGAGTTCTTTTTCCTAGCTTTGCCATTCCCCAGATGCTGGGCTGGGGCATGGACTAGCCTACAAAACCAGAGAGCAGTTTCAGACAAAAGTGATGCTGATTCTTTTCTCAACCAAAAAATTACAGTTCATATAATTCTTGGTTTAAGAAGTTACCTCGTATTTATTTAAGTTCCTAATGACTTTTACATAAGTAAGATAAGTTAAAGTTATGAACTCTATCCCAAATGAGTTCCATTACAAAGGGGTTTTTTGGGTGCAAATTAGGCCCACACCCATCCCAGGCCTTGTTTTGATAGACTGTAACCAGTGCAGTTACAGGTAGAACACCAGTAACTAACCCACAGATCTCTAGCATAAATAATCTAGAAGTAGAGCTTCCTTTCCTTAGGGGCTTATCATCTGAATCCACTGTCTCCTCTTCCCACTGCCCAGAATGAGCAGTCTGATATGATGCATGTGGTAACTGCAAAAATAAGTGGTTAAATCCTGTGAACATCTCCTAAAATTGCTAACTTACTTTGCTTTCAGTAGCTGAGAGTCCCCTTCTGTTATTCTGTTCTTGCTCACAGTGAAGAGCTGGAAAACATGAATAACAATAGTCCGTTTCTGTGCCTCGGTCAGCCTGCACAAAGCATCTGCTCTACTTTAATATACTATAACCACAGAAATGAAAAGGTGTGAATAATACATATTAATTGTGATTTGAAGTGGAAAATTAAAATAAGATGGAATACATTTAACAAGGATGATTTCTCTCGTATGCACTTTTCTTTTAGATTGCATAATACTCTGCAGCAAAGTCACAAAACACAAAGTATGGTGTTAATGGACTGCTTAGACACCTCTATGACAGACAACTCATCCCTGCAACGTTAATCTCCCTTGTTTTGATTGCAGTGTTACTTATGCTAATATTCAAACATAAGTACCATTTCAGGCATTATTTTAAATCTGTTTTAAATAACTATTTGAAGAGTGCTACAGACATATATAGGAGCATTTGAGTTCAGGTCTAATCCTGCTCCAGCACATTCAGGCAGCAGAGTCAAGGAGACAGCAGCTGTGGCCTTCAAAGAGCATTCTGTGTCTTAACTCTATTACAGAGAGATCTCAGGAGCAAATAAGCCCTTTTTCAGGCAAAAGCACTCTCTAGGACTTGTCTCATCCTTAGCTAAAGATCTTAAGAGGTGGGCTGGACCTTATTCTGAAATTTTTTTATTTTTCTTTGTCTTTATGAGTTAAGCTAATGATGGCTCATCACTCACAACTATCACAGAGTCCTTATCACGCCGTATTTGAATTCAAATGAATTGAAATGAATTCTACATACATTCAAGAAAAAGTTTAACAATAACAAGCAGTTAGAAGAAAAACAAATATCAAGAAACTTTGGCAGCAGGCCATGAGGTAGCTGGAAGTCAAACAGAAATGTACTTCACTTTTAAAATACAGGAAAACAGTCTTTAAATCTGTAGTGAGAAAAACAACAAATGTTTAGCTGAGCAGTCATAAGTACAAACTTTAAACACACAACTGCAACAGGAGGAGCCTTGTACATATGAGCAGATTTTGGACAAATTAAGATGGTTTATAGGCATCTTCATCTCCAGTGAAATGCCATTGCTTTGGCTTGTTACCTGCTTATGGTACTGTATAAATCATTGGAGATTAAAATCAATAGAGGTACATAAATGAAGATGCACTAGCAATTAAGTGGATGGCTGAATAAGTCTGCCTGGGATGGAGTCCAAAACAGACTGCTTGGAGTTTCACTTCACTCAGAAATTTAGCTGATTCATTTGGGCAGCTAAGCTAAAGTTGCTCAAAATCAAAACTAAAGCCATCCTTATTAATTTCCTAAGCATAAACTCCCTCAGAACCCCTCCCCTGTGTTAGCTGGAAGGAATCCCAAAAGCCTCTGTGCTACTGAACTGAATGAGAGCAGAAAGAAGAGACTGGGAGGTGGAAGTGTTTCTCAATCCTATGTCTCCTTTCACAGAGAGAGGGTTTTAAAAGTTTTATCAGCATACAAGTGATAGCACAAAATTCCTGACAGGAACTTGGGAAAAAAAGTGTTCATTTGAGGCATTTCTAAATTACAATAAATAACAATAATAATAAAGACCTCTCAGTATAAAAACTTCTATTTGAAAAGCCAAAAAACCCAAAACCAAAAAAAAACCAAACAAACAAACAAAAAAAAAATAAACAAAGAAAAAGGAAAAAAAACCCAAACACCAGAAAGCTATGAAAAAAATATCAGAGATTGAGGTTATTTCTGAGCAAAATTTAAACAGTCTTTAGCAAACCCTCCTCAAGAATGTGGTTCCAGATTGTACGTGATAACTGAAATAATGCCAGATAAACCTCATGGCTGCGCGGAAATAAAATTACTATTTTGATATAATTGATAGGCATTGCAATGTCACAGGCATTAAACAACTTTCTAGGCAGAAATATATATATTTTAACTCATATCAAAAACTGTTGGAGCAAACAATGTCCACACACTTTTGAAGAAAAGGAAAATTTAAAGGTGTCAGTTTCTTGCATCAAAGTTAGAAAAACTTAGAGACTTAAGCAGTATAAACCAGACAGTTTCAACATTAGTATTTCTCACTGTTTCAAATTTCTGTAGGAAATCTCTGTGCTAATTAGTAAATAAAAGCTGAATCTTTCTGGGAACATAGTAACCACTGGCCTATGACAATACTACATATCTCATTCAAAGCAGCATGCATGCAGGACACTGTACACATTTGTGTTACATAGTTTTCACCAAATAAGTACTTTTAAAAAGGGGCATAAACCAGCATGTCTCTCAGAGTAGTAACTGAACAGAGCTGCAGCAAAATCCAAGTCTCTCCTTTGTCAAATTTAACAACAGAAGGAGCATCCAATTATTTCTTCTCAACAAGCAGGTCTTAAAAACTGATCATGTTGCCAAAGCCATTCCCAAGGATTTTTTGTGATGGGATGTCACAAATTATTTTCACGTGGAAATCAGACAGCCTAACTCTAAGGCACCACAAGAGAATATATATTAAAAAAAAAAAATTAGAAGTAACAAAACAATTCCACATCCAAATTCAAAAACAAAAAAGTTTTGCATTCCAGTCTTCTAATTTGTAACACAACAGAGAGAAATTACAGTAGCACTCCTGCATTTAGCAAATGAGAAATGTCAAAACAAGGAAGGCACTAAATCCATATAGGAGCATGACAAATCGATTTTGAAATCATGTTTTCTGCAATCAGATGCTGTTTCTGTGATTGATTGTTTCAAAATTTTATACACATGCAAGGTCTTAGGCTTATGTTTTTGAGAAGGACAAAGCAATTCAGCAATTCCAGAGAGCATTTGACATAAACTTGCATTAGTTTTTCTTTTTGTCATCATTATCAAAATTATGATACTTCATGGAGCCAGACAGAATTGTTAATAGACCTAAATTGTTTTATGCCAGGTTGTTTTATGCTTTTGATTTCTCTTGCAAATAAATGGAATTTTTCCCTACCGATTATCTATTCCATAACTGATACCTCTGAAAGCAATGCTGGTTTCTTTCTTTGTTATGACTAGCAGCTGTCCAAAAATCTTTTAACATATTGTTGGATAATAGAGTAGAAACCAAAAAAGTAAAACTTCTGCCTTCTGTAAAACTAAGTTGCCTTTCATGTGTCCTTCAGCTCTTAAATTCAGTCATTTTATATAAGGAGAGCAGTAAAGTGTGAATGTGTAGGACTATGAGGTTAATTCTTCAGTAATAAGAACTGTAAGAACAGAAAATATCAATGGAATATTTTTTACAGTGAACATTCCTGATCTATCATACAGAAGAAAAATAAAAAGATCTATAACATAATTCATACAAATCACGATCAAGTGTCCAATCACTATGCAGGTCTGGCCACGATCAAATTTTTAGAAAATTAGCATAATGTTGCAGAAATAATGGAGTTCATAAATTGAAAAACAGATTGAATAATTTCCCTGAAACTTTTTTCATACCACTAGGAATCAAAAATTATTGTATGCAGAAAGTAACGCCAGAAATTAAATTGAAACGCATTCTCCAGGAATCTCTCTTTTTTCTCAGTGTGCACAGAATAAGCAAGTTTCCTTAACACTTTAAACTTCACCAGAAGCTAAGACAAAGGGACAAAACTATAGAGAGCAGTAATATAGTGTGGGAAAATGTCGGGAGATAGTGATATTTTTTATTTGGATTCAAGACAGTATTACAGTTTTACCTTCATAACAAAATGTTGACTTGGTATTAGAAGTGACACAAAAAAAACAGCTAGCTTCTGCAAAGCTGTATAGTGCAGGTGATGAGGGGATTCTTGTTCCTGCCCTCAGGAGATGTCACTTTCATGCATTGTTGAACACTTTGGAGGGGTGAGAAGGTGGAGTAGTGGGATGAGCAGTTCCAAAAGGTCAGTCTCCCGAATTTTCCAGAAAACCATCTTTTCTCACAAGAAAAAGGGTTTTTACCAATAACCAGAAAGCATGATCAGTTAAATTAACTTTTACTCATTTCTTCCTTTCCTAAGCTAAAATTTTGATGCAAAGGTTTGAAAGTCTCTGGAGAATAGGGAGACTCTTTTTGCTATACCAGATGGGAAGGGAAAGTGCCTAGACCAGAAGCTAGACAGAAAACAACACTCCACACGATTTAAAAATAACTTTTAGGTGCTTAGAACTAACTGACTGTTAGCTTCATAAATAACATCAATGGAACAAAAGCAATAAAAAAATAAAAAGAGCAAACATCCACTTGGACAGACCACAAAAACCAAGAGCTACTAGCTTATTTATGTCGTTACACAAGACACAACAAACAGCCTCCAGATAAGATCCTTAGTCTCCTCCTCCTCCACAACTCAGTGGCACCAGTCACACAACACCTTCACACTGCCTCGGGTGACCACATTTTCCAAGATGAAAAAAGCCCCAGCCAAGCTTCATGTTACATTTTCTACCTTTACAAATTCCATTTCCTTGAAAAGTAGTTCTCTTGAACTAATCTGTTTCCTGAACATCATCATCCACAGTTGCAAAAATGTGGATTTATGATTCTCTCAGGAGGTAAAGTGCTTTGAGACCCAGACGACTTTGCTACAGAGCAGTGGTTTCAATCTGGCGTTGGGTCCATGAACTGCTTTGGAGAATGAAAGAAACTACTTTGAACAAGATAAACTACTAGATAATGTTGCCATTACCTTTTTATGCCAAGTGTAAAAGGAGGCTGCTAAAGTGTTTATTTTTTTCAGCCTAAGCTTTGCTTAAGATGTCTTCCTTCCTACTGCTGATAACTTTCTAAATTTTATCACAAGACCAGTTGGCTGCTTTTGCTGTCACATGTGTCTTACCACAAGGTATGAATGTGATATGTTCAAATGGTCCCGACTTCCAGCCTAGTTATCCCAGTCACAGAAAACATACAGCTACCATACAGGTTTAACAAAATATTATTGAACATTCCATTAAAGACTGCAACATAATCTGAGAAGTCCACATTATTATTGTTATTTATTGTAATTTAGAAATGACTCAAATGAACTTTCCACTAAAGACTGCAACATAATCTGCAAGTTATACCTATGGATGTTTGCCCAGCATATATGGTTTCACCAACAGACTTGATGTTGGTAAACTAAAACCTGGAACTTCTACATGTTAAAAGTGTTCATTTGGATACATATAGAGTCCTACCACATGCCCCAGGGGTCTAAGCCTTCTGGGACAGTCAGAAAATCTTTGGATTGACCAGTGTCTCTTTCACTGTGTTTTTTGATCACTGAGTTTCCATTTCTTGCTGTCCAGTATTGCTAAATGTTAAAACTAAATGTCAAACTATTTCTGGTACTCAGCTGCACCTTTAGGTTTGATGGGCTGTCTCAGACGTCATGGAGCTTAATTTGAACATCATTTAGTCAGGACATTTGTGTCACTTACAGTGATTACAGGGGCCAGTAATAATAAATATATATTAAAAAGCTAAATAATGAGCTTGCCCTGCCCTAAAAGTAATTAAGTACTGGATTACCGAGTTTCAAAGTAGGTAATGGATAATTACCTATGGGAATGGTATTTACTTATCCTTACCTACAATTTAGGAGATTAAGTCTGAGTCTCCTAAGGTTGACCGTGCCAATATATTAACAAATGCCTTTTATTTTCTTCCCCTAGTTTGTGAATATTTCCACTCTCTGTTTAAGTTCCTTGCACAGCTTTGGTCTAGATAGTTTCCCACACAGGTAAAGGCTGAGCATACCCATGTTTCGAGCTGAACAGGCTAGAGGATCATTAACAGCTCTCCTCAGTTATTGCCCTTCCATACACTCCATGTAACTTTCTGAGGATTTAAAGTCTATTTCCTTAATTTCTCATACGCTAATCAGACTGGGTTGGAGGCACAAGGCCATCACAGTTCGGAAAGTTTAACAGCAATTTGGAAAAAGTAATAGAGCTGCAAGTCTGAACTTTGTAAAAAGATCTAGTGTTACTGCAGAAATCAGAAAAACAAAGAGGCTTCAAGGGTCTGAGTAAAACATGAACAAGCACTAAGAATCAGAAGATGTGGATAATGACAAGCTAATAGGCAGCTTTTCAGTACACTTCATTCTTTAACCTGAGGTAAAAATTACTCTCCCTGGAGACATATTCCTGAATAATGACAGCATGGATAGACATACCCATTTAAGTTGGACTGCTGAAGAATCAATGAATGTGGTATGAACTGGCTGTTCATACTAAAGTGTCTGGGCTGGAAAAGGCAGTCTCAAGCCAGAAGAAATAGCTAACTGAATGATATTATTTTCATTTTTTTTTAATTTCCTGTTACTTGTGTAGGGTAAGACTAATTTTAAAAAGGACATCCTGGGCATTATCAATTTAATTATCTTGCTTACTCTTCATGCTCCTCACCAAGCCTTTAAAAAAGAAAGCTTCTACATCTCTCGAGAAAACTGTTCTGCAATTACCTTCTCCTGATCAGTTCAACATGTTTTCACTGGTAACCCCTCAGGTCCAGCTGGATCTTACCAACTGTGCTTACAGCACATTGTTGCCAATACCAGAGATACACCTCCCATGCAAAAAGAGTAAATAAATTTTAAAAAAAGGTAAAGGACAAGATGGCTTGCCAGGTTTCTCATTAAATTGACAAAATGCAAGGCTTAAATTCTCCACCTTATGTAGTTTGTAGTAATGAAGTGAAAAGCTTGTAGAGGAGAACAGCCAGCCTCTGGCTCAGAGAACTGCCTGGCTGGCAAGCAGTTAAGTGTATGTGGAGTTGCAACTACTCAAGGGGTTCTCATTTCTGGGAGCCAGAAAGGGAAAACTTCTCATTCAGATGTAAAGTCATTCCTTCCTATCTTGTCCCCCCTCTCTCCACTGTGCAAAAATATCTCAGGCCAGAGACAACAGGGAACTTCAGAAGGGAAAGGGCTCAGGGGATGAGGCATTAATCATTGTCTGTGTGTCTTTGTCACTATTGTCCCACCAAGGGCAGTCACAGAGGGCAGAAGTAGGACCATTGGATTCCTGGAAAGTTCTGCCTATCAAACATCTCAGCGAGCCCCATTTGCACAGGTGTGTTCAGTGCTGATAACACAAGTGCAAGCAGCTCTGAAAACAAAAGAAGACCTTCAGACTACTCCTTCACTCAGTCACAGAATCAGGAGACAATTAATATTGTATAAGAACTGCTGATCACATGTTGGATGTGAAGAAAGGAGGCTTCCTTACCAAAGAGTATTTTATCTTTCAATTAAATAAATATTCTTCAATTGCCACATAATGCTGTTGCTAGCAAGTCTCTTGTTTGGCATGTCATGGTCTCTGCCATACCCAAGATTAACTGAACATAGGTGCTTTTATTCAGACAGAAATATTTTTCCCCTGAAGCATGTACAAACATTATCTACCTCTTACTTCAGAGACTGTTTTTAAAAGATTTCTTTCTACAAATCTATAAAACTAATAAGAAGTATTCTTCATTCTTGCTAGGGATCAAAGGAGAAGTTTAGATCCCAAAGATAAAGCAAGTTAAAGAGATAAAGCTCTATCTCTCCCACCTGGTCAGCGTATATCAAATCTCAAGGTCAATGTGTAGCTAACAAATAGTACATGCAGAAACTCAGACAAAGAAAGCTTTGAGCTGTGAGATTTGTGAGTTACTTTAGTGAGCTCATTATTGTCTTGGTCAGAGCACAGGCCACCACTGCAGACTGTATTACCCTCAAAAAGCACCACCCATGCCTGGCCTTGTGCCTGTGTCCCTACAGAGGCAGCAGGGCAGACGTCTCCTCCAGGGAACACACACACACACGTTGGATGCATAAAGTGGCCATCCGACAGAGGCTTTCCTCTGCATAAAAGCTACAGAAATAGCAGCTGCTCAGAAGAGAGGAAAAATAAAAGGCATTGGTTCAGATGCTGGTACTAAACCTGAGGTTTTCGGGTTTTTTTCCCTGACTATTCTTGAGTGACCTAAAAAATTTAGACTTTTTGCTTTCATTTACTTTAGAGGGTTTTTTCCTATTTAAAAAAATATGTACTTCTGAGAAATATTTTATAATCTAAATGCACTTCAGCAGGCTACGTGCTTAAATTGGACTTGCATTTTTATTTCAGCTTGTCCACTAATGGTATTACTAAGCCTCCAAGGATCTACTTTGTGCTCTTAAGTCCTCTTTTTTCTTCAGTGTTTTGATTTCTACTGCAAGATACCTCCAGGTCACACTGGTGAAAAAAAAGGGGAAAAATGTGTGTAAAAGTTGAGCCATATGTTTAGAGATGCAAATGAAAAAATTTTGGACCATAACTTCGTTATTTGATATAAAGTACATGAACTACTTTAAGAGGGTTAATAAATTTTTAAATTTTCATACATTTGTATGATGCTGTCCCATTTTTTATAATGAGTCCCACTCATTAATTTTATAGTCCTGGCTGTTGCAAAAGCCACATCTGCATTAGTATTTTGTGTCCATACACTCTTGCTTAAAACTCATTTGAAAGGTATTTGGAGATAACACTGTGAACAGATAACTGGGTTTTGTCACCAACTTATTGATTTCATTGAAGTCCCAACTTGGTGGCTTTTTCTGTGTTTGAGCATTCTAATTCTCATTTTAAAGGCATTTCCAAACCTCAAAAAGGAGAGTTAAAAATCAGCACTAAAACATAGTCTAAGTGTCCAGGGGTCAGAAGGCAAAGCAAACAATACTTTGGCCTTTTAAAAGCACTCAAAGGTGTCTCAAACATTTTTAACTGGAATAGTATGTATGTAAATAATCATACATTTAAATTTGCAAACTGAGTCACACAAGAATCACTAAGAACACTGAAACAAAGATTATATATTACATGTCCTAATTTCTGATAATGTATTAAAAATGACGTGAGGTTTTTTTTGCTACTTAATGCTACCTGACAGTAGGTCACCATGTTTTTGTCTGATCACAAAATTCTCATGAAGAGGAAATAGATATTACTTTAAAATCTACTAAAGATGTTGATGTTCAAAAATCTAATACTGCCTAAATTTATTTCAGCAGCAAAAGAAAAAAAAGTAATTTCTTAAGTATGTTGTAATTTACTGAAGGATGCTAGGAAAGTTCTTATAAGAGTTACTTCATTTACATTGAAATTCTCAGAAAGCACAGGCACTCTCTCACCAGAAATGCCAAATCACCTCCACACCTATATTTAATTGTTTTTCTGGTTACATATACTTAACTTACTTGGAATGTGCTTACTTTATATATAAATGTATATATGTAGTGCTTTATATGTGTTTATTTTTGCATATTCATATATAAACAACTTTTCTTGTAAGGATGAAATCAATACACCCTTTTGATTTATTACATTCCAAATAAGAGACATTCAGCTGCGTCAGAAATGAAAGCAACCAGACGCAGATTGTATTTTCATGGAAATAATTTCAGAGCAGAACTGATGGAAATAATTCTGACAAGCATTTTCAGAGCAGATATCCGCACTAGCAAGCTGCAAGAAGAGCTGTGGGTTCTGTACTAACAGGTTGCCTCTGCAGGAGCCTGATGCCAGGTGAGATCCTCAGGCTTTCTCTGAGCTGTCATTTACGCCTGACTGTGCCCCAGCTCCCGACATTACCAGCACGCAGAGAGCACAGCCAAGGTGCAGGAGCATGCAGAAAGCGTGTCTGGCATCTCTGTTCTTTTTTTTTTTCACCCAATGGTTAAAAAAACTGATGTGAGCTGAAGGGGTAGCAGACTTAAAATTGCTGTTTCTGCCCAGAGGGAGCTGAGCGTGCATCAACCAGGTCCGAGGTGAACCATCTACAAAATTCTCTGAGCGCAGCCAGCAGGCTGCTCCAGGCCAGCATTCCTTCAGCCAGCCCACAGGAACAATGTGACATAATCAAGTATTGACTGGGATAGAGAGAGGTCATGAGCAAACAGTGTTCGTGGAAAAAGGAACCTGGGCTCCAGACGCTCTTCTGGGTCTTGTATTTCAGGAGGCAGTGTGAAGGAGAGTGGGTGCAGGTCACAGACCTGTCCCCTGGCATTTTTGACTGATTGCTGTGCACAGCTCCCACCCTGCTGCATTGCTTTTGTGAGATCACCCATTTTAAAGGATGTTGCAATGAGGACACCAAACATCTAAGAGTGGAATCTCCTAGCTCCCAAAGCCCACAGGTTCGGTGTTGTCAACTGTAAGTCGTTACCCCAAAGGGCTTACTGAAAACTCAAAATGTTACTCAGGTTCTATTAAATAATGAAACTTCAATACTACCATCTATTCTATTTGTATAGTTCCAAGCATCAGCTAAGAATTATACTCTCATTTGTACAAGTCCATGGCTGGACTTAATTTTCTTAAGTCTTTTTTTTCTAAGTCTTTTCCAAACTTAACTCTTCTATGAACAATTCCATCACACAGACACTCATATAGAGGCTGTACCTGTCCAGTCATCCTTAGCACTACCATACACCAGAACCAGGGCACTTTCATCTTCAGTACTTTCAACTCCTAAAACCAGAGAACCAACTGTCAGAATTTTCAAAACTGCGTCACTAAAGTTTCGGCTATCCAGGCAGGTGGCTCGAATTTCCCAAGTCCTAAGAACCCAGGAGCTCCCAGATGAAGTTGCACCTGCACAGCACTCTTGAATGTTTTATCATCATATTTCACCTTAAACATATCAAGTCAAATCTCACTCTAAAATGGTGTCTCCTGGTAATAAAAGATATCCTGAAAGCAAACAGTCAAACAAGATGCTGAAACTGGTCTTATCAAAGCCAGAAATTTTTAAGTCCTTTTATGGTGTCCCAATACTACCCACTGTAATAAAGATGAATGGCCTAAGCAAATTAAAATTCTGTCAAGAAGATAGACATGCAGATAACATTTCTTCCCTGAGAAGAGGACAATAGTTTTAGACTGGCTTTTCAGAATTAGTGTCTCGTTGTATATAATTTATATATGCAAAAGGTACTCTTTTGCATTTTTATTCTTCATTTCTGAAGAAATAGTGCTGACATAGTCCTTATGTCGAAAGACGATGAGAAATGTTACCAAAAAAAAGAGAAAAAAACACAGAAGGGGTGGGAAGTGGTGCTTGTTATGGCCCTGCACAGCATCTAGCAGAAGTGGGATCTTAAATTGTAACAGCTGCCATTATTTGTTCCCCCCGCCCTGCCACCTCACCATATCAGAAAGCTTTAGAGTCAGCATTAGTTAAATCTTGCTGGCTTTTACTTCAGGTGGACCCCAGACAGTTGTAATGAAGAGATTATTCTTTTATATTAAAGAGAAAATTGTATTTCTACACGACTCAAAACTTTCTATAAATCTGCAGAATGTGACAGTAGTACCTCGTAAGTAAGGTGCCAGCGAAAGAGATGGCATGTATGGGTCCCAGCTCAGACCTCTGAAGGTGCTCACCTGAAGACAGTCTGACACCAGCAGCTCCCAATATGGTCTGTGGAAGTTCTTAGTTCAAATCTCTGCTGTAAGTAAGAAAAAGAAATGCTAAGGAACTTCCTGTGCCGTGTTCACAGAGATCAGCCCAGTTTTGAGAAGGGGGCATAACCTTGTCAGTTAATGAATCTGTTTGTGTTCATTAAGAAAGCCTGAATTCAAAGCAAAACATCTGTTAAATAATGAGGAGAGAAAAAGATAAAAACGAAGAAACAAAACAAAAAACAATTTTAAAATATCTAAACCAAAACCCAAAATATCCGCTCAACTTTAATTTTGCATTTCCTCTCCTTTATGTCTTTTTCTCATTCCCAGAAGTGCTACTCAGTGCTTACCTGAAACAATTCCAGCTGCTTGACTTTCTGTTCCTTTTCAAATTCCTAGGCAAACTAAAAGCAGGAACTCAGTAACAGTTCTCCACAAATTTCTTGGTTTGTGTTCATTAAAGGATGTGTCCTACAAAAACTGGCTCTCAATATTCCCAGAGCTATTCACATGAGCCTTAACTTATTCTCACCAGAGAACAGCAGGAACATCAGGTACAATTCACCTTCGTCAGCACAGCTATCCAGGCTGGGATTAAGCTGTTTAAATGTAGGTATCTAATGGTATTTTTGATGTCCCTAGGATATCCCCCCCAGCCATGTCCCTGCAGGAAACACAACTCCCCAGCCCAGCGCAGATGACACGGATAACCTAAGGCTGCATCCCCTTTGTAGTTTTGGTCTGGAGCACCAGAGCAATGTTGAAATAAATCTCCAAACTGTTCCCATTTACTATGTGCCAGGTTGTTTAGAAGAGAGGTTTGGGGGTGTGGTAACTGGATTTGTTTAATGGTTTATAACTAAGCAAAAAGCCCACTGCACATTTGCAGATGTGTTCCAATACCAGGGATGTATGAGTTCATACCCATAACTGATCCTGCAGACCATTTCAAAGTACATTTGTTAGGGACACCTAAATCAGGGGAGTCTAAACCATGCTGAAGTAAAATACCCAAATCACATGTAGGGAAAATTTTAAATCCCCAGTACCAAGTGCTTTGATCTACTGATCTCTTCCTGTCATGCTTTATTTCTTGATAAGCAATGTCCCATCTACTAACAGGTGAGCGCTTTTCACTTATTATCAATTATATACTACTGTAATTCTCTGTTTTCTCTGCTCTACCTTTATCTCTCAAAATAACAGAGAGAACAATTAGGCAATTTTATTATTTTTATTTCAATCAAAGGAAAAATATTAAATTAATTTATCCATTATCTAAATGCAAATTTTAAAAGATGCAGCCAGATTTCAAGTAGGACAACGTGGGAAAAGCTCTTGGAACTGCAGGCATGAACACTGGTTTCCTACTGCTTGTCAGGGGTTAAATGTCACGAACACAACAACAAAGAGGAAACAGTTCAAGTGGGTTCCCTTTCTGATGAAAATTAATAGAGCAAATTTTGGTTCCAAGAAAATAAAATTCCTATAATAATTTTATTTTTCTTTAATCTTGTAGACTTAAAGTCAATCAGACCTTTGATCTAGAATGTATGCATCTCTTTTTTTTTTTTTTTTGGCCATTTATCCCAACTAAGCTTTATTACTAATGAAAATTACAACTTTAAAAGGCATTGAAATATTTCTGTGGTGTGTTAACCCTCGAAGACCAAAGCGAGTCCTTGGTGAGGACATGAAAACATGTTTTTATTAAGGGATTCCAATCCAATAGAATAATTCAAAAACTTACACTTTTATAGCTGGTAGCATGAGTCATTGCTTAAATTTGTTATGAAATTATTCAGCTTTTTTAACCAGTGTCAGAAGTCACTCTTACAGTTTGGCAGTCAAAAACCTACCTTTATGCTTTTAGCAGACTGTCACTATTTGTCTCACAGCAGACAGTCCTTGCTGGACGTGTGAAATGTAGATTTCCCCTCATACACCTATCAGAAAAGAGAAAAGTTATTTGAAGTCTAAGGCCTTTGTATTCTCTTCCATGCATTTGTGTAGTAACAATATACTTTTGTTATGATCTACTGAAAATGCTCACATTTGGCTACTTTAGGATGGGTACACTAAAGCATGATTAGGATTGGGAAGTCTGAATTGTATCAGAAAGTGCAAAAGCACTATATTTCTCCTTGCACAATAATTAGAGTTCTAACAAATCATAGCAGATCCCTATCCCTCCAGCCAACCACTTATTCAATGCAGAAATCCAGCCATGACTGCAAGGTGCATGCAGAATTAGTACACTAGCCAGCTAAATATACCTGTAATCCAAGTATGTAACACATCAGGCTTTTTCTCCCAGCTGAGTTCAACACCTGTGCCCTCAATGTTTCATTTGAAACTCAGCTCAAGAGTCTAACAGGCAGAGTCCAGATGTCTGCGCCAGTCAGTGAAATGTAAAAATGTAAATCTAAAGATTCTGTATGTTAGCTTTGCAGGTGACTTTGATAGGAAGCAATCCTGAGCAAATGTATTTTAATGTCATCAGTTTCTCTCCTGCTATTGCATGGAGATTTTCTTATTTTAATGCCATGTATAAGCTTCCAACATAGAAAAACTTCTCACAAATGAACAAAATCTTCCATCTGTAGTTATACTAAAGTTTATAGTTATAAACAAGGGCAGCAATACTAGGTACAGTTGCTGTCTCTCTTTTAAAGATGGTGATAAAAAGCAGGTAATTGACTTTAGGTAATCAATTATCCGAAAGGAAAAATTCTTCTAACCAAGACATAAATATACTCAGAAGCATTTCAGACTCTGAATTAAGCAGACAGGGAAGATTCATAAGTCTCATTAAGAGAAACATCACAGAAATAAGCACCAGACAGCCATAAAAGACAAACAGTTAAATTGTTTCTCCCAATGCAAAGTTCTGTATGCACCTATTGCTATTGTTTTATAACTGCCTGAGTTAATGGATAAATCAATTATCTAGTTGTTGGCACAGGAACAGATCCTCACAAGTTCTACCTGCCTGCATTTGTTTGCTGAAGTGACACTAAACTCATTTGAATAAGCTGGTAGTCTCATCACAGCAAAACGTCAAGAAGACAAATCAGACTACTGCTCTTTGGGATGCAAATATACATTTAGTTTGGTATTTCTCTATTTAAGCATTGTTTTTTTCTCATTTTTGATGTACACTGACAGTGTCAATAATCAGTCTGGGTGTGTTAATCATCACCAAAACGCCACCAAGTTCGCTGCACTGTTCCTTCCTTCTGTGAATGTCAATGGAAAATGCTTAAAATCACCCTGACTAACATGTGCAACATGTACAGGCTAAAGATGTCTGCTAGGTTCACAGAGCAGTGCATAGTCCATCTTACCAGTTAAGCACCATAACTTGAGTGGAAAACAGGCAGTGAAACAGAAGGCATACAGATAAGTATCTCTAAAAACCATCTCTGAATTGCTGCTTTCCTTGAGGATGTCTCCCACTAGCCTGCATTTAATCCATGCAAATGGATTAAATCCCAGAAGCACATTTTAAAAAGCAAAACAGACTTAGAGGAATGTTTGAAATCCAGCACTCCTGAGAGACCCACCTGCCTTCTCAATAATACTGTACCTCCTGCAACATGCCAAGTTTTTTAACTGTGCCTCTAAATATTTCAATGTCTTGGATAAGGTTTTAGTTCCCTAACACAGGAGGACTTCTTGATACAGGTATTCCCATCTGTGCCATATTGTGTGTGTCAGCCTAATAATAAATTGAATTCAGAAAGGCTCTCTTCTGTTTCCAGACAGCATTTTTGTGATCTGAGTTTTTATACAGCTAACTGCTGATATAATGAGTCACAATCATCCTTTTTAAAATAGAAGGGAAAAAAACAAAGGGAAAGCTGGCAGTTAAATACGGGTTAATTTTACAAAACTTGCTGGTCCACAAGGCCACACAGGTGAGTAGCTGATGTGCTTTTTCTCCTTACCTAAGCACAAAACCTGAGCATGAAGGTCTCTCCCTAAACACTATTTCCAGAAATCAAACTCTAAACTGACAGCTGGACTGTCTAGTCCCTTAGCAGAGCCTGGAGACACAAACGAGGGACATTTCATCTGTGCTGTCTCTGGGGGTACAGCATCAAGCACCCCTACATTGCCCAGACAAAGGGTCTGCAAGGAGACAGAGGAGGTAAAAGCAGCCCCTGCATGAGGCTCTGCTGAGAAACAGCCACTCTAAGCCTCACCTTCTCTCCCTAACTACTCACTCTGGGTTTCCACAGCATACCAGACATTTACACGACTAGGAAAGTCGTCCCCAGCCCCAAGGTTTGCTGGAGATTTCAAGACACTTGTAAAAATTTTAATTTCAACAAGAAGCAAGTTCAAGTGCAAATCAAGATTGATACAGGTTTTATAGAAAATATTAACACAGCATTATTAATATGGCTTTAAAAACCTTACTAGCCCTTTAAAGAAAGGGAAAAGCTTTTAAAACATTCCGTTTGAAAGCAAGCATAAAAAGGAGAAGAAGTTTCTTTGCCAAACTGAGATCTTGTGGCTTTCTCTTCCTTTCATCTACTCCTTATTACCTTACCTGTTGTTCTGTTAGACATATCCTAGTCACACAGATGTGGCACTAATCACAGGGTAGGAGTTGCCAGCTGCCTGGGAGGATAAAGCTACTCTGACATTATCCCATCAGGCACCCAACAGCGACTTAGGAGATACAGCCATTTAGCTGACCCCTTTGTAAAGAAACAGGTGCCATCTGAGCATGCTGAGAAATCCTTTCTAATGCAGTCAGCTCCCCCTACACAATTCAAGGTTTAAACTGAAAAAAGAAATCAACTCCTATCATTTCACACTGATGTTAGGCACTAAGTGCTGAGACTTCCAGTGAGAGTCTTGCTTGCTGAAGATAATTATGGCTTAGCACGTTATCCTACTAAAAATATTTCTGTGTTGAAAAATAAAGATTTCTGGGAGGCACCACTGCACATTATGTCCCAGACTTGATTTTACTCTAACATCTACACTTGAAGATACTTCTGCCACAAATCTGGCATAGGTAAAGAATCATTAACATTCTTCCTCTGAAAACCATCCAAATTTCCAGATTTTCAAGGAAGCCCGAAGGGTAAATCTTTAAAAGCTTTTCAAAATTTGAGATTGCTTTTGAGCCATGAGCATGACAGAGCACAACAAGCCATACCAAAGCCAGACACAAGAAACCTGTCTCCTAACCTTTGTGCTGCACCTGGCAAAAAAAAGTGACCTGCACTGTCATCCCTGGTGTGGATGCTGAGCGTGCCGTGGCAGGGAAAGGGACATGGTCAACTTGCTGGGAGCCATGGCTCCACAGCCGGGTGCCAGCCTCACTGCCCTGCTCACTGCTCCCCACACTTGGCTGAGATTATATCTTCCTCCTCTTCCACCCTTGCCACCCCACTCTCCTTCTCTCACTGTCCACCCCTTCCATTCCAAGCTGGATTGAAGTGTGACTGCGCCAGCTGCGTCTGCCAGAAAGTGCCAGGAGGACGCTGAATCTCCAGAATACTTCCAGAAACGAAGATTCCACATCATTCAAATGTGCCTGTGTGCTATGCTGAATGTTGCATCCATTAGCAAGAGTTGCAGCTTGAAATCATATCTCAGGACTTCTGCTTATGGTTTTCTGTGTCTCAGTTATTCACCACCCAGACCCCTGTACTGCCAGCAACACTGCATGCATGAGCAGGTCTCCCGAAGGCATGCAAGAAATTCAAAGAGTGAAGTCTAAACTTTCTCTTCTTCCTTTGATTCTCATTTCATGGGCTTGGCAGCACTACAAGCCTCCTTTACACCCTTAAATATTAACACAGCTATTCTTTTTATGTGGGATTCCTCATTATCATATGAATAAATGATTAATTGTCACTGTACCAAAGAAGTGCAACTTTTATAACTATATGAATCAGCACTGAGCCAAACCCTTCAAGAGCAGTAAGAGTGTTCCAGCATTTATTGCACTTTATTGCTTCCTGGATCATTTAAAAGAAGTCACTGAGAAATAACCGTTCACACAGGCTTGAAAGTTTATCACGGATGTAGTGAGCAGCTCTGTATTTCAAAATGCAGACAAACTTTCTTTCCCAGCAATTTAATGCTGGTTATTTGGCAGAAAACTCCACGGCTTGTCCAGCGAATGCTACTATTTGTGATGGCACATCTTGTGTATTACAAGAAGATAATTTCAATCATACTTTGAGCGTAGTTTTAAGTACTGTTCTAACAATCATGCTGGCTATGGTGATGTTCTCCATGGGCTGCAATGTGGAAATTAATAATTTCTTGGGTCACTTAAGAAGACCCTGGGGTATATTTGTGGGTTTCCTTTGCCAGTTTGGAATTATGCCTCTCACAGCCTTCTTGCTCTCTTTGGCCTTTAACATCCTTCCTATTCAAGCTGTCGTGGTGCTGATCATGGGATGCTGTCCAGGGGGCACAGCCTCGAATATCATTGCCTATTGGGTGGATGGAGACATGGACCTAAGGTAAGAGCAGTCGTTCTCTAAGTACTTAATGTGACTCTTTACATTGTAAATGTTACATTGGAAAGGACTGTCTGATCTGTTTGATGTTTTTCTTAGCTTCCTGGTACATGTATGGTGGTTTCTCCTTGTAAAGATGGTTAGTTACTATAATTGCAGTAAATATAAGCAGAATAGCAAATATCCTTGGTTCATTGGGAATTAATGAGGACGATATCACAACAGAATTGTGTACATTAGAAAATAGCTTTATTGTAAAACTTCAGATCCTGGAGCAAATATAATCTAAGACAATTAAGATAACATACATTGTGAAAACTTTGCCCAGGTTAAAATCACTTTTCTTTCTCCCAAGATCTTGAGTAGCAAAAGAATTTTAAAAACCACATAGGATTTTAGGACCAGAATCCTCTGTACTAAATAGTGGCTCTGCAACTTTTCTTGAACTAATTTTTCTTGAGAAAGAGATCCTGTGGAAAAATATTTTCCCTCCCTTTTGTGTTCTATACAATAAAAAGACAAGTATTTATTTTCCATTTGGGAACTAGTTCTAATGAATATCACTTGTGATAATTATTTCTGCTCCTGGAACTTTATGCAAGGTTTTCAGACTGAGGGAATATTTTACAGAAAGGCATCCCTGCATATTGGGGGCGATGAAAACCCTCCTTTGTGCAGTGTGATAGCCTCAATGATCAAGTGCTATTAACTCAGAAACAAATGTGTAAGGCACATGACATGGCCTAGGACATCAAACACACAGGAGAAGTGAACCCTACTCTTGATGTAAATTCCATGGGGGAGTTCATTAACTCCAAGAGCCTTTAAAAATAAGCCATCCTTTTATTTTTATGTCCTGATTACTTTGGTCTAAAATAAACAGGACAATTTCTCTCTTTCCTACAGAGTAAAATAAATTGGAGCATTCATCCAATTTATCATATGCCAGTCTTAACTAGAAATGGAAAAATAGTAGAAGTAAGAAAGATGTGGAGCTAGGGTAAATAGTCTAATAATGTTAATACTTGTAGCTTTAATACAACACTTTTTCCATGCTTTGAAAATAGTGAACTTTTTTGTCACATACTAGTGTTAATGTAAAAACAGCTTTCAAATTATTAATGAGGTCAGCTCTGCTAATCATTTACTTCCTCATTGCAGAGGAAAGATCTATGATATCAAGAACTGTAAGACTCTTGATTTCAATTAATACAGGTCAAAGAAACCACAGGTGGAATGATATTAAGTACAAGGCTGAAATTTTGTTCTAATCTCTCCCTGGAAAAATAAACTGAGCTAAACTATGCTTGGTCAGCTCTGTATGTTTAATGTTGCACCGCTGAAATCAATGTTAAAAATCCAAATTTATAATGCTATAAACATGAACAGGATTTCTATCCCATTATACTGACAAAGGGTGAAGTAAATTGAAAATGCCTGTAAAAGGTTATATATTCTTCAGGTAAAGACCTCTACCTTAAGTCAAAGGCTTTTGGTCAGTACCTTTGTGACAAAGATGCAGGGACCACAGGATACAGGAGGTACAGCAGATTGTCAAGGCAAGCATCTTCTCTTCTCAATAGAAGAATAACATTAGAAGTTGTGTGGATGGTTTCTGAAACCACGACAGTATTTTAGAAACCTGCCCATCACATCAGACAATGCTTTTGTTTTAACTGTAATATTTTATGATTATACATTACAACCCGAGGTCATTGTCTATAGTTCTGCTTCAAAACCTCTCTGTGCAAATAGACCACAAGTTAGAGAAGGAATTAGGTTTATAATTAGCATTATAATCACAGTCAAGTGAAGTATGATGTTTCATATCTTTCTTAGTAAATCAAACCCAGCTGATATCCTCTAATGCTTCCCCATAGAGACATCTCTTAATATTTCAAAAAACAACTGCTTCTGTGGAAACAGGGATTTGGGTTAGAGGATGGCCAGACTTTGGAGGAGGTACATTCATGGACAGTACAAAGATACAGGAAATACAGAGATAGGAAACATGAGGGGTTTTATCTATTTGGGAATTCATCAAACTTTAATTGTAGCCTGTGACTCTTTTTCTCTGTAGGAGACTTCTGTAGAAACTCTTTTGCCAGAGTCTCCTGCAAAATCTTATTCAATTACTCTAAAGCAGAGAGTGACAGGAACCAAAATTAATGCAGATATTCCTGTGGTTTCTACATTAATTTTTCTAGACTTCTCTGGTTCTACTAAGTTTGTGGGCCAGGATCAGTAGTCCCTTTTCTGAGGACAAGCAACTAAAAAGAGAAATCAGAAGTGAGGCTCAGAAGAAAGTTTCCAAAATCTCTTAACTAGAACCCTCTCTCAGTATTTTTGTACCAGAAAAATGAGATTAGTACACATAATTTTATCCATTTTATTCCAATTCTGAGAGTTTCTTCCTTATTTTAGATGTCTTGCCTTTTCCTGTTTCTTCATTCCTGTAGCAGAATGCATCTTTCTGTACGACAGAAAACAGAAGCATCTTTGCTAAATGCAGCAACAATACTTACGTTAAGCCTCACTGAGAAATTCTTAGAACCTACTTTTTGGCCTAGAGCAAAACAAGCCAGAAAAGGGAGTTTTATTATATCACATATCCTAGACAATGAAGTGGATTTCTATGCTGCTGAGTTCGGAGTGAAATTTTAACACTCTAGAACTGCTAGTGTAATGGAAAGCTCCATTTGATGTTCATCTCTGCCCCTGTTCCCTGCTTGCCATCCTCTCTGAAAGCAGCCAGACAGGCAGCATGGAGACACACTTGCCAACAGACCTTCCTGTTGGCCACCTGTCTGACTGCTCCTTGGTACCAAAGTTATGATTCTGTGGCTGAAGAACACCTTGATATTTCATGTTCTTTTCTTTTCAGCAGAAGCCATTCCTTTCATTTAGCTTTTCTCTAACCTGATAAACAGGATAAATTGTCTGTAGCCAGCAACATTTCTTGCATAACCTTTGACGAGGTGTGAAATGGTAATAAGAAAATAAGAAAGACTATGGGCTAGCATGAGATGAACTGTCAGTGTAACCAATTTCTTTGCAGCATCAGCATGACAACTTGCTCCACGCTGCTTGCAATGGGAATGATGCCACTTTGTCTCCTTATTTACACCAAGATGTGGACTGATTCGAGTGCAATTGTACTCCCCTATGACAGCATCGGTGAGTCCAGTGAAACAGCACTTTCCCTTCTGTCCATCCTCCCTTCAGGGACAAGTATCTCTGTACCATTGTACTGTAGTCAGGAAGAAATTACTTCAGGTTTTTTTAAATATTCCTCTTTCTACTTTTTAATAACTTCCATGGGCATTAGGTACCAAAAATCACTTCACATCATTCACAGCTCTGCCAAAGAAAGACTTGAAGCCATTATAAATATAATATAGATAATTATGACAAGATTGTGCATCTTTTTCTTTCCAAAAAATGGTTTTGAGACCTACATGGTAGTGGGATAAGAATATAGAATAATTCATATAGGGATAGCTGCTTCTCCTGGATGAAAATGTTTGTAACAGCTTTAAGAAATAATGTTGCAAAGTGCTAAATGCTGAGGCCATAATCTGGCAAAATACTTAAGCACACGTGGATAATTAAGCAAGTGATTAAAACCGCTGAGTCTCTTTGAAAAGCTGCAATCTACACTGCCAGGAGTGGCTTCATTTGACTTCCTGTCAAAAATCTCATCCAGCTACAAAGAGAAAATAGTTAAAGTATTTAGAAATACATGCTCCAGTGCTTTGCAGAACTGTGGCCCTAGTGCTTATCAAGTGCAGTTCCATGTTGTGCTAATCTTAAAAGCCAGCAGAATCACTTTCACATTCTTCAACTTCAATTCCCATTGTCCTTGGGGAAAAACAAAAATCGCATTCTTTCCTTGTGCTTTCAAATTGAATACTGGAGGGGGAAGGCCAAAACAAAAGAAGCTCTAAACTGGTTGCTGATACGGTACAGTAGCAAAACACCTGCAGACAAAATGAACATTTAATATAGCTACTCACATCACAGGATAGTGATGATTAGCACGCTCAGATTTCTGTCTGTCTTTCTGATGCAGGTGAATGAGCATGTAGCTCAGCAGAATGGCAATTACTTCAACCGGCTGCCAAAGATAACAGAGTCTATAGAAAAGCAAAAGGGCAGGTGTGGGTAGAGTGTGTGTGCATGCTCAGGGTGTGCACACCAGAATCGTCCCCTGAAGGGCTGCTCCAGGCCAGCAGTCACTCAGCATGGACTCTGTCCTGTCCTGAGCTCCTGTGCCATGCAGGCTCTTAACTTCTCTTTTCTTTTTTTACAGGAATTTCTCTGGTAGCCCTTGTAGTTCCCATTTCATTCGGAATCTTTGTCAACCACAAATGGCCTAGTAAAGCGAAAATCATACTTAAGGTAGGATATATAAGACTAAAGCATAAGCAATAATGGACAAATTATGGAATCAGTGGGACTGCTGAAGCAGTACATTGCTATTCATAGTATTAGTATCTGACTTCATAAGACCTGGAAAGTTTTCAGCAGAAAACAAATGAGGTGCTGTGGAAATGTATTGCTTTCTGCCTGCACAAACATGCATGAGTTGCATGCATTATTAGAAACCATCATTATCTAAAGAACCTACTTTTGTCTTTGGCTGCAACTATGTTAATAATTGAGTTCAGTATATAATGTAAACTGAAATTGGAAGGGAAATCACTCAGGTCAACAGAAAGCAGTTTTTCTCTGCAAAACAATAAAAAATGAAATCATTCTGAATCAAAATGCCTTTCTCCTTTTAAGAGAGTTTCCTGATTTTTTTGTGGGCCAATTTTTGAGTGTGAAGTCAATTTTTATTAAAAAATAATATGCAGAAGATATTCCAACTCTTAAAAAAACCCTAAAAAACTTATTCACAAAATACAACTGTCTTTGCAAGATGGTTTCAGATACATCAAAAATATGGTGATTTTGACAAAAACTGTTCTCATCAAAATAATAATTCAGCCACATCTAGGGTGACAGCAAAATTAATCATTCTGAGCATTTGGTTTAGGTTTAAAGAGATTTTAAGATGCACTGAGAATTCTTGGCCTTTGCTAACCATTCTTAGTTAACAAATATATTATCTAAGTTTTCTTAAAGAAAACTAGTCTGGTCACTTGTTTTTCTACCTATATTTTGTTATCATTTCTTTGCTATTGGCTTAGACAGCATAGAGCATAAGGTCTTTTAAAGTCAATTCATTTTCAGTAAACTGCTAGCTTATCAAGCTGCATTTTTAAATGCACTCACAGCTTACTATTTCTATTTAATCAGTTTTGGGAAAAGCATGGACTTGTACTCACATGAAAAGAAACTCTACTTGATCTCTCAGCAAAGCCGCATTTCATTCCTTCTTACTGAGTGTGTGAGCAACCCACAGAAGGGTCCATTGAGAGTTTGCTTTGTGTAGGACAATGAAGCACCAAGTGAAGATTGAGCCATAGCTGTCAGACTAAGACCTATACAGTGAGAAATTCAGTCAAGAGAACAAAGACAGTGTGCCAGGTGAAAGAAGAGTTTGTCATCACCAGACCATGTTTCTTCTTCCTAGATGCATGTGGTTAATAGCTCAGCCAAACAAAAGTACTGGTTCACTCAGTGCTCTTAAAACTGCTTCAGCCAAAGACTGATGAAGCCACTTCAACGGCAATACATGTTTTAGCTGAGGAATAGATTCTCCTAAGCTTAGACTAAGTCTGCTTCTGAGATCCCTGGCAACATAGGCTATAATGACAGACATTCCACTAGAGTATTGAAAAGAGAATGAATTATAACTTTTTTAGGCAAGCAGCAGTAAAGATTTCAGTACATTCAGCCACAGGAAATAAGAGGCAGTGCTTAGGTCTGTGTAGAAGGGCTATACAAGCTCATAACCAGTTTTCAAGAATAAATTTTTAGCCCCATTAAAGATTTACCCCAACACTTGGAAAATAATTTCCTAGCACTAGCTCACTAGCAACCTAGTGTCTAATTAGCACATACTGTACTAAGCCTCAGAGTGTGATTCACCAAGGGAGGGAGGAAAATGCAGTATTCTACCTACTAGGCTGTCAGTTTCTCAACAACTCTGGGAAAATTTTTCTAATGTGTGCACCATTCCTCACTCATATCACACCTGTGAAATTATTTTTAATCTCCAGCCCTAAGTACAATTATAGTCAAGGCTTCAAAAGACTAGTTTTACAGATATCTGCTATAGATACCTATTACAGCTGTGTCTTGATCTAGAGCTGTAGTCACACATTGAAGTACATTGTACATCTCCTGCTTGGTAAAATGGCATCTATCTAATCTCTCTGCCTGCTGTGAATTGTATTGCTGTAAACATTAGGTGTTGTGTTTAACAAGATATTTCAGTGACTCAGAGACAATCCCAGGCATGTTTGATACCATATTTGTTGCCATTAAATTTCTTTGAGAGCTCATTTGTGCAGTATTCTGTGATGCTGTGATTCTGACTCTGTCCCTCTTCTTTTGTTTCACAGGTTGGTTCCATTCTGGGAGCAGTGCTCATCGTGATCATTGCTGTGGTTGGGGGAATACTCTACAAAGGCTCCTGGGTTATCCCACCAAAATTATGGATCATTGGCACCATATTTCCAGCGGCTGGCTATACTTTAGGATTTTTGCTGGCTCGTGTAGCTGGTCTGTCTTGGCACAGGTAATCCATAGCCTTTATTTGACTGCGTAAAAAGATTTTCTTTAATGATTAATCAATGCTGAGAATGCTCCCTAAACATTAGTTATGTTACAGAGACACTCATTCACTAAGCCTGTGTTTTGTGATACTGTGTGCAGACAAAGCTTTTCTTGTGCACATTTATTTGCAGATTCTGACCATAGATGTTTTCCTTTCGTGTGCCAATGTCTTGCACTTCAAATAAGTGAAACAGACCTGACTTGTAATCGGTTTGGAACTGCAGTAAAACTTCTCATGCAGAGGCAGCAGCCTACAATTTATAATATCATTGCAAGAGAGGGAGATAGTGAGAGCCACATATGTGTCCTGAAGGTGGTTCACAGTCTTTTAGAGCTGCTGAACTGCCAACAATTGGTAGTACCAGCCATAGGTGGAATGTTTTATTGACTATGTCACCTGAAGGAAACAATTTTCTTAGTTATCCATGGCATTTTTTGCTTATCCAGATTAGTAAAAAGCATAATGACTGGATGTTATTTCACAACTGTCTTTGTATTATTCCCTTTAGATGTCGTACAGTGTCTCTGGAAACAGGCATGCAAAACACTCAGCTATGTTCAACTATAGTACAGCTCTCATTCACTCCTGAACAACTGGAACTGATGTTTACTTTCCCACTCATCTACAGCATTTTCCAGCTGACATTTGCACTACTAATTTTAGGAGGTAAAGTATAGTCATTTTCTATTATAGCACTATCGTTATCACCAGTTTAATTTTTCATGTATATGGAGAAAACAAGAAGGAATAAAAATAATCAAATGGATCTCAAAATCAAAACATAGCTTTAAAGAAACTGTCTGGAGGTGTTGAAATGTTTTAGCAGTATAAGGAAAGAAAATGTTGCATGGTTACTACAGCATCTTTTCCAGGCAATTTTTATAATTCTTTTATTTAATAATAACCATATATTGATCCTCAGGCTACCGTCTATACAAAAGATACCATGTCAAAACAAAGACAGATGTTGAAAAAACACCACCAAAAGAGGATTCAAAATCAACTGCTATAATAAATGGAGGATTTGTATCAGATGAGATGAAATAAACAGCTACATCTTCTCCCACCAGCTGTGAAGATCAAGAATATATGGTTTATTTAAAACTGGTTTTTTTCATGTGCAGTTTTTTCATGGTAATATTTAACAAAAGAAGTTCTGCTGATATTGAACTGTGAGACTTTAAAATTATTAACTTAAAAAAGATCTACTTTGATTTTTAACACGGTTTTTGCCACAACTGTAGAATTTGGTTTTGAGGCTAATTTCCTAAAAATATGTAATGTTTTATTATGGATTATTTAACAAAAAGCAGAATAAAGGTAGCTATTGCTAAAAGGAAGCAGATATCTTCAATGCCAACTCCAGGCCATGGTCCTGCAAATCCATATGCTAGTCTCAGCCCCACACAAAACAAAGAGAAATCTTGTGAAAGTGTCTGAGAAGTAACAGGAGTTGATATGGAAGATCTGGTAAGGCTGAATATGAATCAAGCATGAAATTGGACCAAGCCAATAATGAAATAAAAGTTTCGCTTAGGTCAGTCTGGGCAGACTAAAGCACTGTATTAATTGTTTGAAGCAGTAATTTATTCTAAAGCTATAATTTTAGCAAGTGCACAGCACCTTATGACTATTTTTTTTCCCAAAGTAATAGAAAGTAATAGAATGCAATAGTCTTACATCTTCGGCCTGAGTCTTTTAGGTGATGGAAACAGGAACAGAGACCCGAAGATGAGGGCTTAAGCCTTGAGCAATTTTAGTGACAGCAGTGACAGCTGCATACAAAGGAGCAAGCAGAGGTTCTGGAAGGATAAGAAATTATCAGCTTCTGCACTGAAAGGAAGGCATTTGAAAATGGAACAAAAAATGTCCCTGATTCATCCAGGACTGCTTCCACCAATCTTAACATGAGACAAGAGTGCTTGGAGAGAGTAAAATATTTTTGTTATTTTATGAGCTAAATTTGAACCTACCAGATGTCTATGACATGTAGACATTGGTATAGTTGACAATTTTATGATTTTATTTATATCAACCAGGAATAGAAATAATTGGATGTACACATACATTATACATAGCTTCTGAAAATTCAAGAGTGCATATGGAAATGTCTCCTAATTGTGTGGAGAAAATGAGTACATACTGAGAAACGGTGTAGTAAACTCCTTGCAGCTGTAATTTTTTTAAGGAAACACTCAGTAACATTAGTCCTGTAGCTGTTATGTAAAGAAAATATCCAGAAAACTTCAAGTAAATGAGTGAGAGATTGGGTGACCAGAAAATTCAAGAGTGAACCAACTATCAGCACATGGAAACAATATACCTTTCTGTCATATTCAAGTGGACCTTCCAAAGTGTGGTGAGTTAATGCTGCAGGCTTTTTACAAACACAGCTGAAATTGTGGAATTTAAGTTCCCAAGGTGCAGGTTTCCACCACTGCAGAAACATGCCCAGTACTAAACAAAGAATAAATTATTGTTGTCTATCATATGTAGACCCCAAAGGGTCTCAAAATGTTCCTGAGTTCTGTGAGGTTTGCAGCTGCTTTACTTTTGGTGGGCAGATCAGAATGGTCATAACTTCCAAGGAGGAGTTCAACACTGAGTGGGAGATAGTACACAACGAGGTGTTCTGTGTTTTATAGAACAAAGATTAAACAAAAGAATATAACAAAGACTGCTATGGAGAAATCATAAATTGTGGAATAACACTTTCATCAAGAGAAGGATAAGCTTTTATTTGTAACATCTATACGAAAATGGTTATTGTCTTGCTCCTCCATCCATCAAAAACTGGACAGTGGAAGTTAGTTAGGATCATGTCTTTCTTACATATGAAGCTCTTACTCTTCTCCCATGCTTGCTGAACTTCTATGTTTCTGTGTATATTTCAAGCAGATTAGGAAAATATGTTGAAGAATAATAGTTTGTCTTGCTTATACTCTGTGTGTGTCTCTGTGTGTGTGCACGTGTATGTCTGTGTATTTAACACAACTGTATAAACATTGAACTAAATAAAGTCAGAAACTATTTATAATTTTGCCCACTGGAGTAATTTAAGGTGAAAAGAATTGGGACTGAAACCAGCTATGCAGACAGTTTGTAGCTTTGAGATGCAAACAAAACATCTCATGTTTTGTGTCAAATGGATATATTTAATAATCACAGAACCATAGAGTGGTTTGGATTGGAAGGGACCTGGAAATGTCATGTAGTCCCACCTTCTTGCAATGAGCAGGAACATCTTCAACTAAATCAGATTGCTCAGAGCCCCATCCTACCTGATCTTGAATGTTCACTTCTAAATCTCCAGCTGTAGAAGTGAAGTCTGGACAACACCAGTATCAGACCACTTGTGGGGCTGGGGTGGGCTATCTCACAGTAGTGTAAGGAACCAGTGGGGAAGATGTGTCCTCTCCCCAGAGGTGTCCAAAAAGATGTTTGGCTATAAGTAGACATATAGATGCTGGGATATGGGCTATTCAGTTGCAGGGATCTGGTGGCCTCCAACCTTGCAGTTATTGGTATTGTCAAGGGAAAACCCTGGATGGCTGAAATCAGCCTGTTTAACCTGCTCTGTGTCACCTCCTCACATTCCACAGTATGAATATCCTTTCAAAAAAAGGCAGTACCACTTAGTCACCCCTGCTTTTCAAACAATCTTCTATGCACAGAAACAACCTGTGGATGGGACATTGCAGCTTGTGCAATTTAAAAGCATCATGCAGCGTTGTGTAGGCTAATAAAAGCCCATCCCAATTAACTCTTACACATACTGGCAAGGAATTTACCACTTCTAAGAAGTCCTACAGGTCCTAGGCTACCGCTGCTAGTTTATTTTTAGAGTCATCCATGTCCAGAGTGCCTGGGTCGTCCATGACTTTGCTACAGTGCTGGTCCTCACTGTTGCAGTCAAAATGAGATAAAGTATGTCTAAGGACAAACACCCTAAAAGTTGAAACAACAGTTGAATTAATGCCTCACTCATCCCAAGGTCTGTAGTATAAGGCCTACAGAGATGCAAAAATCACACTTGCCAAGCCAATCTGTAGCCATAAATATGGATATAAAGATGCATTCTCTGGTTAACAAAGAGAAGGAGATGCAGCATCTCAGAATTGTCTGTCTCTATAAAGTAGATTTAGATGGCCTGACTTTAATCATATATCTAAATTTTTAGTCTCGGAGAAAAAAAGAAAGTTGAAATTATTACTTCTTTTTATCGTTCTTTCTTTTTCTGTATAAGGTCTCTGAGCATCCAGTTTGTCTCCTTTAACCAGGAAGATAGGCTTTGTAGTTCAGGAAATAAAAAACTAGACAATATAAAAGACTGTATGGTCTATTCTAACCTCCTATTATATAACTTCTAGTATAACTAATTTCTTAGAGAGTGTAATTTGGATAGAATTAACAAGCAAATTGATTTGCTGTTTACATTAAATGAGTTTCTTGTTTCAAACTAATCAGGTTATGATGTTCAAAATCTGCTTTTATAGTATTTGCCAGTCAGTATAATTTTTGTCAGCCACAAAAAAGAGAAATTAGCTTGTTTGCTTTTTTTTTTTTTTTTTTTTGGGGGGGGGGTTCCAACCAATTAACACCTGATGCAAATCTAAAAGAATAATCAATATTCTGGAGTTCCCGAGGTACAAGCCTTCACTTCTTGGTATCTGACCAGAATCCGCTCTCCACAGATTTATTGTATTGCTTCCTTATATCCAGAATTAAAGAAAATGTAGTGCAACAGTTCCAGAACCAAATAGCAACCAACCAGATCTTTCAAGCCAGAACTGAAGGGCAGTAGAAGTAAATTTCTGCTTCTATCTCATAAGAAATATTCATTCTGCTCCAGAACATCAGTTAAACTGAACACTAAATTAACTTAAAATATCAAATGTAAAAATAATTTTTACTTGCCAGGATATCTGCCAATCTTCAAACTGGAATTGCAGAATATGGATAATTTAAGGTTCTGAGGGAGTGCTAATTTGTTTTCATGAATAGGTATGTGCTGTGGAATTATATCACCCTCTCCCTTTAATTTCCATTAAATTTAGCCATCTACAAGAAATTTTCCAGTTTCAACCCTCATCCTTCCCTGGAAAGAAGCAGTCAGTACTGTCAGTAGAAAAAGATAGTTATTTCTGGAAAACAAGCCATCACACTCTTCAGACATCTGATTTAGGACAGGGAGAATTCTAGAAGGAGACAAAGACATTGTGCAGAATCAAGTATGAAATTCAGTTGTCTGAACATAGGATCTAGTGCAATGTGAGATGCCCTGTGTTGTCCTGCCTAGATTTCTGCTGCCAGTCCAGGAAGTCACAAGTATTCTGTAAATCCTGTGTCCTGCCTGCACCTACCATGGCCCTACAACAATTAAAATGGCACCACATGCTTGTTTAATCAGCCTAATCCTCTTTGTGATTTCCATGCAATTCATCCTTATTTGCAGGGCTACTCGTGATATATATGAATTCTTCCACAGTCAGATGAAAAGTCAGCACTTTACATGGCATAATCGTAAAGCCAAAAGAAGACCCTTGGGATATATTGTAAAATATTTCAGAATTTAGAAAAATAAACAACAAAAGTGTTACTTTCACCTGCCTTTAAGAGCTGACCAAAATTACATCTCCTTTAAAAATTTCTCCCAGCCTTGCAACTCTCCCTATAGAATTACATGGGACTTGGAAAGGTATAGAAATAAAATTCAGTGAGGACCTTCTAAACTATGTCTATGTAAACAAAGAGCATGCAAAAAAGTATTAGTGATATACCTACTTGCTCAAAATGGACTTAATGTAAAATGATTCAATCAATTACAGTTTCTCTTGAAAGATCATAAATCAGCCTACTAGCATAGATAAAGTTTGATTTAGAAAAATATGAAGCTTTAGAAATATTAAATTGAAATAAAGGGAATCATCTTTTGGACTTCAATTATTTGGAGATTCAGCCATGGGAAATGAACTTTTGCCTTTCTAACCACCAGCTGAGAAATCTTTTGCAAATACGGCATATACTTTAAAATTCCAAAGAAATGGAAGGGAAAGCTCAACACTGAATAAATCTCTTGTTGACCACAACAGGGAGTGGAGCAGCTCCGTCAAGTGGTTCACTTCCTGGTTACTACATATCCCAGATATTGTTATGAAAAGTTTTCTGTTCCAGGCTAACAGAATCCAGTTAATTCTTAGAGCATACAAGGATCATGCACAGTTTCTCATTCACTGCTATTGTTCCTAGCTATGAGAAATTGTAGCAATTACACGCTGGTGTTTCTACTCACACAAATTTAACATTGCTTCATATCTTATAGATGTGACACAATTGCTCCAGATATACTGATTAGCTCTGCTGATCAGGTATCATTAAGGTAATTTGATACATTCTTTTAAATATGACTGCAGACCTTCTGTCTCCTTCTACTGCAATGAGTTCAAGTATTACTCATTTGGGAGACTTCATCACAGTTTTTAAATGCGTTTTCCCCCATCTGAATTCAAGCTAGAAGCAAGGAGGTCATATTGAGATGGTAAGGCCCTGATTAAATAATTTGATGGTACAATTAATTCCCCACAAGTGGAATTAACTGCAGGGGATTAATGAAAATGTCAGGGTTACAGGTTGTGCTGGTGATGTGTTTCTAATGTCACTAGTAAATCTGCTGTAGGTAAAACACAAATTCTTTCCATGAAAGGCTTTTTCTTTAAAAATATACCCTGAACTCATAAAATTAACCACAGCTAGTATGGAACAATTTTCCATAAAAGTGCACCTACTGCAGAAACAGACAAAACATACAGCTTGCCTAGAAGAACACATATTTTAGGTTTAAGATATCCAATGATTGCTAAAAAAAAAAAATAGATAAAATTAATGCACAATATCTTTAACATGTGCTTAAGTAAAAGATGAAAGAAAGACTGATTTATGGACCACAAATTCATTGCTAGCAATTTAATATGATGTTCGAGGTAAAGCTCATAGGATAGTCTTTAGTAATCATTTACTGGAAGCTGCAGAGATATGTGCCCATACCTCTTATACCCTTTGCTAAAGCACCTACTTGTGTCATTGCCAAGTTAACTGAAAATCTGAGATTCTTGTGCTTGTTTGTGCAGTCATCTCCAGTAAGCAAGCTGCTTTCAAATATTTGCCTGTTGAAAGGGAAAGAAATAACATCTGAGTAGAAGGATAGAATATCTATATCAAAATGAAGAATGTAGTGAAGGGGGGACATGAGAAAATTCAGATAAAATTATTTTGTGAAGACATCCTGTTCTAGAGGAACCAGTCATCACATAGATTACTTTCTGTCTATTCTGTATCACTTCACCTGTTTTGTTGTATTTTTCAGAAAACTTACACAGAAACCATTACATACACAAATGAAAACTGCCACAGTCAGAAAATATAAACGAGTCAGACTGTTTACAATATCAAAATCACAAAGGATATTTGGATGTCCACTGGAGTATGGTCAGACTAGGTTGCAATTGAAGAGAACATATCCTCCTCGAGGTCTTTGCAGTCACCCAGGAACACAGTGGGGCTACAAAATGTGTAGAGGGTTCAGCTGCATGAGCTGGGAGATGAGAAATCAGAGATGGCTGGGAGAGGAATCTGTGTTCAGGCAATGGTGAGCACAGAGCACTATTTCACCCCTTGCTCTCCAGCCAGCCAGGCTACACCTGCTGTACTCGTACCGTCCATGTAGGCAGTGGAGAAAGATGAAGCAGTCACACTCTCTGTGCTTACTTTCCTCCACTTGGCTCCCGACAGACCAGAGCCAGACCACAAGCCACCACTTAGGCTTGTATGAACAAGAGAATAGGCTGGGCTCAGACACAAATCGAAGCTAACCTGGCATCAGAGAGGAAAGTTTAGGTGATCTGTTTTCTAGTAAAACTGGGGAGCAGCCTCTGACCCCAATGCCAAGCAACACCATCTCATTCACATGCACAAAGCTCGGCTCTCTTTCCCCACAAGCAGGAAAAACACATTTCTGGCTCCCTTCTGGGAACATTCTCCTTCATCAGCCCTAGCCCGGTCCCGCTCAAGAGTGCAGCTGTGCCAGGAAGGGGGCAAACAGTCATGAGACAGCCCTCAAGCCCATGCCCTCCTCTTGGCTTATTTACTCATGTGGATGTAACAATACATGCCTGAACCCATTTTTTGTCTTTAAACACTTAAAATTGTCTGGCTTTAGAGAGCCCAGAGAATTCAGGATAAAGACCATGTATTTTCCCCTATTGTTTCCTTATAGGTTTCTGGCAGCTCTGACTCATGTTGTTAATGATAAATTAAGCTTTAACTAAGTAGATATTTCAGTTAGAGCAATTTCTGCATCTATGGAAGAGAGCCTCCATTTATACAAAGAAATGAACATGTTCATTCCAAAAGAATACTATATCTTTGCTGTAGTGTTGAGGCTATTTTTACAGTTTAGTCATGATGCCATTTACGCTGCACTTTGAACATTACATATTTTTATTGTTAAATAAATTAATAGCTATGAGAGGGAATGAAAGTGATCCCTGGAATTAAGTTCTCAAAGGAGAATTTCTACTTTTTACTGTGTTATGAAGGCTAATTGCATTGCATGAGCTATTTATGTTTAACTGCAGAGAACTGCAGGGCCAGGTTCACAGATGATAGGCTGTCTTTAGGCAGGTTTTTCAAAAAATCTGTGACTCACATGCCTACAGTGATATTTACTCCAGCATGTGCTGTAAGTTAACCCCAGCCAGCAACTAAGTTCCATGCAGCTCCTTCATTTTCCACCTCTTATTGGGATGGGGGGGAGAATCAGAAAAAGGTAAAATTCTTGAGCTGAGAATAGTTTAATAATTAAAATAAAGCATATTAATAATGCTAATAATTATTGATATTATTTTGTTTTATTTTTATTGTTATTTTAATGAAAATGGGGGGAGGGGAGAGAGAGGGGTGAATAAAACTCAAGCAAAACAAGTGATGCACCATATAATTGTTCACCATCCACTGGCTGATGCCCAGCACATCCCTAAGCAGTGATCATCCCCTCCCAGCCAGCTCTCCCCAGTTCATATACTGTGACATTCTATTGTATGAAATATTAATTTGGCTGGTTTGGGCCAGCTGTACCAGCCATGCTCCCTCCCTCCCCATTTCTTGTGCATCTCCACACTGGTAGAGCACAGGAAACTGAAAAGTCCTTGACCCAGGGTAAGCACTACTTAGCAACAACTGAAACATCAGTGTGTAAATAATGTTACACTAAATCCAAAACACAGCACTGTACCAGCTCCTAGGAAGAAGATTAACTCTTTCCCAGAAAAAAACAGGGCAACATTATAAGAAAGGACACTCTTGACAGTGTAGGAGTAGGAAAATTAGTGCTGCAAGACTACACAGTCAGATACATAAACCCCTTTGCAAAAGTGCAAAACTGTTTCTTGCACTTAATGTTAAACTCTTCAGATAAGGTACCTGAATTCCAGAGACATATTGCATTTTTATCTAGGAGTTCCTCACACAGTTAAGTAAAACAAGCATGCAGACTCTGAAAGTGCTTATAACATCATTCAGGTCAGAAAAAGTTTCCCTCACAGCCCAGCAGGACCTAGAAATGAGGAATTCTGCCACCAGTTGCTCCTCAGGGTCTCAGTCTAACAGGCATGTTCTTAGCAAACCTACTCGAGTCCCAGAGCAACAGGGTGTTTCTGCTGGTTTTTTATACGCAGTTGTTGTTGATGACCTATTTCCTACTTCCTTGTCCTCCTTCTCTCAGTGTACATCTGCCAAATCCCCTTTGCTTTGGAAGAGTAAGAGGGCAGAGGGACAGAGTTTGACTTCCTTTTCCATCTAAGGAGATTTAAATCAGATTTCTCAATTCCCTAAAGAAAGCTCAACCACTTAATTATTTTTATTGCACTTGTGCTTAGCATATATCAGCACCCTTAGCAAAGAGACTTTGAGCCAACTTGTCCTTGAAGTTCTTCTCTCAACTGACTTCCACTGTGTCCCTTCTCTGAGGGACTGCATTCTCAAAGCAGAAGTCCTGTGTTCCTGGCAGCATGGAAACTTTCCCTAGAGGTAGTACAACTGCTTACATTCCTGAAAATTATGCAAGAGCAGAGAATAGTGTGTAGGTACCAAGGGGAATGTACAGAGTGCTGTATGGTGCAGTACTGCTCCCAGACTCTCCACCAGAATAATTGGACTGAGCCAGCAGCATATGTGGATTTTGACTTATTCACAATATTTGTTGTGGAGGCATTTTTTGAAGCCTGTGTTTTATCCTCTTAGAAGAGAGCAATGATGCTGATGGTGCAGTAACACAGGACTGAAAGAAGCCTGAGACAGAATAGACACCACTCCCTGCCTCTGGGGATGTCCCCCAGAGAACCTCTTCAGCCAGAGGGAAAGTAACCACGAGCACAGCTCAGCTGGTGGACTGCAGAATGACCAACACAGCTGCATCCCAGAGCTATGTGTGACAACAGCAACGAGAGTCAGCCATGGCACCTCCACTCCTTACACACTCCAGTCTGTGGGTGGAGATTATCCCATGCACAAGGGAGTGTTGCTAAATGACAAGGTGGCCAGGAAGAAAGTCTGCACACAGGGTTGCAGTTCATGCTCACTGCTAGCTGTTTTTGCAGTGCTCACCTGTATTGGCAAAGGCCAGCCCCCAGCACTATGGGCTTGAATCAGGCCCTGTCCTCTGCTTGAATGGTGCATACATATGTATAGTGAGACAGCCTTCCTCCTGGCTGTGTGGAGGTACCTGGGCCTCCATCTGAGATGTGCCTGAGCATGTGCAGACCCATCACAGCTCTGGTCTCCTCAGGAGGCAAACCTTGCATCCAGAAAGGCACTGTTGTACACACCAGCTCTTTGTCAGCAATTGATAGATAACATCGTGTATTGCATAGCACTTAACAACAAACAGTAAGTCTAGACACAGCCAGAGAGGTGCAGAGGATACCTCTGTCCTACTTCATCCAGATTGGCCAGATCACTATCAGGGAGGTGGATAAAAAAAAGTTTATTCCAGAAATGCACATGTGAATATATGGGTAGGTGTAAGCATAGAGGATGCTGTAAGGAGAGAAAAGAAATTAGGATGGCAGATATCAGTAGAAGTGTGAGAAGCTGAGCAACTACATTAACTATTGATGGAAGTAAAGTCTGAGCAGATAGAAACAGAATTGATATAACACAAGGAAATCCAGGAATGTTGATTGCAACACTGCAATCCAACCAAGAAAACTTTTGACATGAAACTGAGACGAGGGCTCAGAATTAGCAAGAACAGCTCTTAGACAAAAACAGTATGTGAAGCCTTTCATATTGAACTGCCAAAGAATTAACATTTTTCAATATTCCTCTTTTTCTCTATGAAAATGTACCTTCAGAATTTAGAGATCAAAACAGATGTCAGAGTAACAGCTCCAAGTTTAATATTCCTTCTGTCTTTAACTACATGCTGAATCAAATTGGGTGTGCCATACACTATTACCAGTGAGTCTCATCTTTACAACCTCAGAGATAAAAATGTCTTTTCTTATCAGATAAATTTCAAGAGATATGAGACAAGAGCTCATCTAAAAGATGCACTTTGGATTAGAAAGTGAGCAATGGACAACTGCTAAACAGCAAAGAATCAAAAGAAAATAATATATTTTCCCCTTTGACCTGTACCCAGGTAAATATACAAAGATCTGTCCAGTTTTGTTCTTTGAAACAAACAGTTCAATCAGTTTTTCTCTGTAACTTTCAAGCAGAATTTAGTTTTATTGGCTGCAGTACAGGCCCTATCTCCTCAGCCCACTTTAATTTGTTTGGTTATTTTACGTCAGAAAAACTGAGATCCACATTAAGCAGTTTCATATAGTGCACTGTTTCACTGAATTTATTACACGGACTGAGCTTCCATAGAAAAGTGGTGTACTGTAGCAAATATAATCTATTTATTCTTAGGAAAAAGTTTAGAAAACAGCCTAAGCAATATAAAATATTTTAGCACCACTTTACTGTGCGCTCATTAAGCAGTAAACTGCACAAATTGGTTCTCTCTTTCCTCCCTGACTCTGATATTAAACTCGTGAAGGTTTATCTGACTTTTGTGTGGAGAAATGTTTTGCACAGATTATTAGGATTTGTGAATTCTGATTTAAGACTAATTTTAAATCTCAACACAGATAATTTAAATCCTTTATTGCAGTTTAATCAATCCCTTGAAATTTTGACCTAAGTGATAGTACTCACTCTCTTGAAGTACTATGCTAAAACTTACTCTCTTTTCAGAACAAGAGTAGGTTTTGGCTGCAGAAATTTTGATGTGAATTCCACATTGTATCCCCTACCACCAAACTAAACAACCTCAACAGTCTTTAAAAAACAGGCAACAGGTGGAGTTAAACTCAGTCACTTGTTGTTTCAATTGGGAAACAAATTACTATATTGTTGCATTTGTTTTTCATTCCTTCCAACTAGCTTACATTATTTTGTCTTGTCTCCTATTTTTCATTCTATGTTCTGAACCTAAACTTTTGAAATCATGTGAAATTTTCACACAGCAATCAGGAAATATCAGCATTTAACGTGACGTATGATGGGAGTGGGGAAAACTGAGCTCCAGTTTCATTTTGCATAATCAGTTCCTGAGATCAGATGGTTTCACTGCACAGCAGGATGTGCCCACACAGTGTGTTCAAATAAAAAGAATAGAAGACCATAAATATTATCTACAGCAAAATGTGTGAAAAAAGTTATTGCTTTTCTGCATATCTTGTTCTTGAAAACTGTCATCAGAGATATGAGATAGCAAGGTGGAGTACAAATCCAGGCACTAATTGGTTTAATTTTTAGCTCTGAATGACATAGGTATAGGGAATGCTGATAGTGTACTGTCAAGATGCATCTGCTTCTACTAAAGCATCTTTATTCACCCAACTGAATGAAATACCTACCCAGACAACCTAGGAGGAAACAGATATTCAATTAGCCTCATGAACATGTCTTTGTCCATTCTGCTTTGGTGGATGTGGAAAAAAGTTCCTTCCATCACTGGCTTTGTCTGCACTGCAAGATGTCACCCTGCTTGTTCACACAGCCCATGGGATGATTGTCCCACACGGCCAAGAGTCACAAAATCACAGAATTATTTAGGTTGGAAAAGACCTCTAAGATCAAGTCCAACTGTGAACCCAGCAATCCCAAGTCCACCGTTGATTACTGAAGAGCAGATACATCCTAGGTACTAGGAAAGGTCCTCCTCATTCCTCTTGTGGAAGACACCACTTCCTTAGGCTTAGCTGTAAAGAGAATCATACCCTGGCTATATAATATTAAAATCATTGATGCAGGGCCAATTTTCAGAACATTGTGAAGAGTGCTGTTCAATCTTGTATTACACAGTTACTACCACCAAGAAGATGGATGATATGCTCATTCTGTTCTCCTACCACCAATAAATCCATCTTTATCCACCCCAGTTCTTGGGGGCCATTTGACCCCTCTTTGTTTCCTCCCCCTGCATCTCTGTCCATGCATCACCTTGAATGGAGAGGTTTAATTGCATGGACTGGGATGTCACGCCAGATAGGAAGATGGTACAACACCATGCATGCAATGACGTACACATCTCAGAGAAGTCATTTTGTCGTCTTTCTATCTAATCTAAGTGCTTATTCTGCAGGCATTATTATGTATTCTAAGTGTTTAATAATCTTAGGTAATAATTCTACAAAGATTGCAACACAATATTTCCATCAGATTCCATTGCCATTTATTCTGGTTTTGCTGACTCAAATGACAGAAGTCTCCTGGGAGTGTCTTTAATTATGCATGATCTGCAATCTGAAGTTCAGTTTTCCATGCCCTATATGGCAACAGCTTTTAAATGTCAAAAATAAATTCCTTTCTTTGCTGAATTCTCTCTTCACTGATACTGATATTTCACAACTGATACTTTTCCACAGGAATCCAATACTCTAATTTAGTGTCTTTCAGGATTTTATTTGCCAGAAGAATCAAGATCTGAACCTTTGTGCACTTTTAACGCTACCATGTAGCTCTACTGCATGCATGCCCTGACATATCACTGCAGAAGCTTTTAGTTACACACCAGCTGCCCTCTCCATTTTCTCCTGTAATTGCACCCCATCCTGATTGCCTCCCAGAGCAGGTACCTGCTTCTTTTTTGAGCAATGCATGAGCTCTGCACAACAGTACAAAGAATTCAACTCCTAGGCTTTGGGGAAATTTCCTTGTAGGGTGGCACAGACAACAGGCAAAACCAGGCAGCTGACACTTTATGCTCTCGTGTTGACCTAAGGCAAAAAGAATGTGAACGGGTCCATTTCCAGCCAATTATGTTTTATGTTTGCAGACCTGCCTGTCAGAGATTTTGTTTTTGTCTTTCATGTTAATTGGCCAAAATAGCATAAATCAGATCTGATCAAAAACACTCAGCATGCACTAAAAGAAGGAAAGTTGAGAGGGGAAGGTCAGTCATGTAAAGGTGTGATACAGTCAGTATGAGCCAAGTTGCTAAAGGGTTAGCCCTCAAAATGGCCAAGTCAAATAAGATACAATTGGTGCTAAGTTAGCTTCCAAGAGCTCCCAAGTGCAGGCTTATGAATGCCTGGAGGGACAGGTTTGCTTCAATTGTGCTGTATTTAACTTGGCAATTTAAATGGCAAAAGTCCTTCCTAACTTGGCTCTTGATACAAATATCACACTTTTATATGGCTTAACATCTTTTGTAAAGCAGAATTTTTTTGTTCATGTTAATTAGGTATTGCCATATGTGTGTACATAATAGTCAGATATATAGATACACACTCACATAAAATACATGCATCTATTAGATACCAGTGGAAATTCTCATGGGATAGGTAAAATTTTCCTACTTGTGGCATGTAACATATACTCAGAGTTTTAGTCTTGAGGAAGCTGGTTTTCTTAAAGCAAGTTCCTAAGGACCCAGATAGTCCAGGGAGAAAAGGAACTGTATTCAAGGCTTGTAGAAAGAGATCCTGTCTAATTTGACTTGTTACCTCTATTATCTGGTAATTTGGGGGGAAAGTGGGGAGGGACGTGTGTGTCTACTTAGAATTTCAAATGAATCACCAAATAAAGGGAACTGGATTTTCCAGTGATATACCTTTTCCTGATATCTCAATTAAAGATTGATGTGAGTTGCTAAAGATTGAAAGAGGTCACACTGTAGGGCTAAGGTGGGCATTGTATGGGTGTTCTCCATCATGGGAACCAAATTCAAGTGTTTAAGGACTAAAAAGGGTGGTGGGATTAAACTCCTTTTTAGAAAATCCTTCCCTAGTATTGATATGACTGAGGCCAGAAGCTCTATCTTTCTTACTTCTTCTCTTAATTTTTACTGTGATATGCAATAAACGTCCACTATTATTTGCTCTTTCAGTAACCCAGGTGTTCTTCTCTAGGATAGCAATAAGAAAATAATTGGAAGTAAATTGATCTGTATTAATTTTTCTAGAATGCCAGCCTCATTTACCCACAAATGTTAAACTGTACATTGTTAATCATGTGAGCTTAAATTAATGCACCTCAACCTTCTGATTTCTAAAGGAGCAATTTTCTCTCCAAACAGCCATCCTTTTCAGATAATCCAAATAAACAAATAAATATTTTTTTTTGTTTTACTTTGCACTGTTTTAAATGAAGGAGATACAAGAGAGGAAACATGGAATTACAGGCCGAGAAGGTGTGTTTTCTGGGATAAACCAGAATTTGTTTGGGCACCTTTGGTCTGGAAAATGTTTGTTTCCATGACAGGCTATTCTGTTGTTATGTACCAGATTTGAAAGCTAAATTTCACTTCCCCACCTTCTCTCAACAAAAGTATTGAAGTCAGAAGGCAGATTACAGGTTGATGACTCTACTACAGGCTGTAAAAGAAACTGATTTGAAATGAGATGCTTTGTTACGTGCTCCACTTTTAGTCACTTTTATTTAACCACTGCATTCTGCAAAATAATCTAGGAAATCATCATCACAAAGTGGCTTTTCTCCACAATATCAGTGACATGTTGGGGCAGTATTCTTCTGCCAGTTTCAAAGGCATGTCATGTTTGTGTGATATCACAACCTACAAACAGTAGACCGGGCAGTTTGGGCTTCTAGTCTTGCTGAAGACATCAAAAGAATGTAAGCAAATAAATCTGTTAAGACAATCTGTTACCTTTCATTGTTTTATTGCACTGTCCATATCATCAGTTATAATCCTTGCTATCAGTGGAATGTCCAGTTACAGGAAGCTTCAGATACCAATTATTTGTTTAGGTGGGCCATTGCAGTTACCTAATGCACAGTATTTCAAATAGAAACATGTATTTCAAATAACACGTAATATCCCCATTTGATATTTAAGCAGCCACCACTGCTCCAAAGCCGTAATTCTTTACAAGGCGGCTGATGTGGCAACATCGTCCACAATGTTTTATGCACAAGCAAATAGACATTAAAGCAGATAGACATTAGGAAAATGGTTTGAAGGACAGTTTAGGAGCTGGGTTCAGTTTACTGCTTAGTCAAGTGGTTTTGGGACAACCTGGCAAGTTATTTAGGACTACACCCAACAAGCAAACGATAGGGTTCAGGGACGTGAGCGTGCCAAGGTCAATGCCTGAACTCCACATGTGACACAGAGGGAGAGGAAGGCAGCAGAAAGAGAGAGATTCACAGCAACACTTTCTGGAGCCATGAAGGAAGTGGCAGGTTAGCATAAGACAGTAAGCTTCAAATTACTGGAGAAATTAACATACCCAAAATTATTGAAATTAGGATATAAGACTCGCAGGCATAGATATCAGCCTCTTAAAAGTTACATAATTGGATGTTAATGTACCTTACTTCAAAATACAGCTGAAAGAGGGGATGGTACTACTGCTGCCACTCGTCCTTTGCACAGTCAGTGAAATAATTGTTTCCTGTAGTATTTCTTTCAGTTCCATGAAATCAGTGGAGGAAAAGGAATAAATAACAAACATTCCAAATAGTGCTTCATGCTTTTCTTTTCTGCAGCACAAAACAATCGTGTTAACTTATAAATATACTGCCTTGTTTACTAAGGTTTTGTGTGTAACAGTACATCACAGCTGGGGAACTGTAATTTATGTATTGTGTTTATGAGTGATCCATACTCAGTCTTTTTATGACTTAGGGTACTGAATGTTACAATTTAAGATAACATTAGGGCTCCAATTGACTCCAGTGTGGAAAACCAGTAGCATAAGTCTCCTTGAAACTAGTTGAGGAAATTTTATTATATTATACTAACTTAAAACTGATGAAATTTTACTAGTTATCTTTCACTTTTTAAAATCTTACTTTGTAATTTAAAAAAAAAGAACTTCATTGCAGAAAAAAATTAGGTATAGAAAGTACTCTTTGCACTGCTGAAGAACTCTAATGAATGTCCCTCATTCATTAAGAACCCCCAAAATTAGCAACACACAGTTTGGAGAACAAGGAGATAGTAAAGAAACAGAAAATTCATAAACAAAAAAAACCCTATGCTTCTTGGGTTCCTGAATCCAACACTGATTTTTTCAATCCTCCAAATTTTTTTTTCTTCCAGGCTAAATTATCCTCTATGTGATTCAGCAAAAAAAAGGTAAATGTGAACTTTAGATAGGCAAGCTAAGTTATCTGAAGCTGTCTAGAGGTATCCAGAGAAAATTAGGTCCTCCTACATGATTTTGCTCTGTCTAGTAGAAAGGGATCATGAACATGGATGGTTCTCTGATCTATTCAATTGAGTCAGAGAGGTGAAATAGAGATGGTTCTTCCTTTTTGACATTACTTGTCATGAATGGACAGTCAGGCAATACAGATATGTAACTGGTGTGAGGCACAGTATTCTCCATATGATCACTGGACATTTTTTCATTTATAGCAACTACATCATAAAGGGACCATAGCCTAAAGAACTGTTCTGATCTAGTGCCTTGTACCATCCCTAAATATCTTCAAGATAGGGAAGATGTGTTGATGCAGAGGACGGTGCCCTTGCATGTGTCAAATTCAAATACTGGAGATACTTCACATCAAATGGTAACAGTCATGAATCATGGAGAGAGCCATCTGTTTCCCATACATGAAAGAGGTGTTGAAAAGGAAGCGCTTTTTTTTTCACTTAGCTAAGATAATGATTTTCATGAGGCCAGAGTGTATGCCGAAAACAAGCAAAACCAAGACGCCCTGTCCTTGGGAAGGTGACAATTTGAACTTTAATATTACTCTAATGTGACTGAGGAAAAAGAATATAGGGAGGTGAGATAAACCTCCTGTGTGCTACAGTTTTATATCAGAAAATTAGGTGTGGGCCCTGTCGTTAATCCCTAGATGCTCTCCATCCAGTGTTTGTGGGAAATGTGCAGCTTGGAGCATTGCCACGGTCCTGCGGCGGCAGTGAGAGACTGCTGATGCCAGGCCACGAAGGAGTGCTAGAAATAACACCTGCTCTCCTTCAGATGGAGATAACTTTGTGAGAAAACTGTGACAGCTGTTAGAGATATGGGACACAGCTCTGATGGATAAGAGCATTCAGAGGGCAAAATTTGCTCAAACAGTTCTGAGAGCACTTGATAACTTCCATAGCACAGTATGGCAGGAGATCAAAGGCAAGTATCTTCCAGAAGTCCTTTTCTGTCAACAATGCACTTGGATGGTTTCAGCTTTCTGTAAAGAAACTGAAAATAAAACAGAACCTAAATTATCTGTTCCCATTGCTTGGCAAAGGTCCCCATGAGAGATTCCCATGGATCTGGAGTGAATGTTTGCTCTACACTATTTTGCCTCCCTAAAAGAAAGACATCAAGTCAGTATTGGTGGGTTTCTTGTTTTTTATCTTAGAAACATATGTATATTTTAAAGTATCTTACAACAAAAGACTCACAAAGGGAGTTTAAAAAAAAAACAAACCAAAGAGTTGTTAGAGGCAACAGATCTTTAGGGGTACTTTACACAATTACAGTATCAGAGATACTCGTATATACTTATAAAACAATCCTTGCACAGCTTACAGATATAAAGAAGAAACTTCTTTCATGCAGCCATTTCTAGACCTCCATGTCCAAGTCAACATGTCATTAGCCTCAGTATGTTTTTGTACGGCCACCTTTCCCAGTTTTATGTACAGAGAAAGGTTTGCTGTCTTCAGCAACCCTGAAGACCTTTGTGGCTTCAAAATGATAAAATGATAAGGCATGAAATGGAACATTTTTTCAATTTCTAAAAGAAAGAACATTTTTCAAAGAATCATACTCTAGCAGTATTGGGAAAACACCTTTGCTATTTCCTAAGTATTGATAGATCACAGCTTAATGTAAACATCTTTAAATATAGAATATACTGTTAGCATCGCCAGGAAACTTTCCTTTTTTATCCCCCTTGTAGGAAATGAATTTCTAATCTGGTAAACTTTGAGGTTAAGGACATCAGAAAACATGTTAAACATTAAGCATCTGATGACATTTGAAAACCATGGTCACTAGTAAGAGCTATAAAAGGATTCCATAAAACCACATTTTAAAGGAAACTAGAGTAGAAGCCAGGTGAAGAAAAGAAGGATCTCTCGTAATTATTACTCATTAAAGCAAAGTTTGGTTTCAAAAGAAAAGAAAATTATTTAACATTAAGGAATTATATATTCACACCTGTTTCCTACCTAGTTATTCATTGTCAGGCAGCTTGTAGAGATATTTTCCCCTGTGACTTCCCATGTTCCTATGAAATACAGGTATACTACACAATCACTGCATACTATACAATCACTCCCCTAACAAGCTTCAACAAAACCATGTGTGTTATTTCAGACACAAAGAAATGCACAACATACAAAGAAGATGATGAGGATGTCCTAAGAGCACACGGTCCCGTCAGATACCCAAGGCTCAGCCCAAGCCATGGTGGATGTGAGAAGCACACCCTGGGTAGGGTGAGCCTTGAGGCACAGGGCCATGAGTCACTGGGTGCCCCATGGCATGGAGGCTGCACCACCCCATGAGACCAATGCAGATGAAGCTACAGAAACTGCAAAACATAATGCTGGCTGTCTACGTATCTCTGTAAATATAATACTTGGAATTTATTACCCAATAAACCCTGACCAAAAGGTTGCTATTTGAAGGACAACTTTACATAAACAATACCTGCACCAGATACAACGTTTATTTCCAGGATTTTCTGCTTGTTTCTATTACAGGGTTTTATAAAGTAAAGGAATGTTTTCACTGTAGCTCCTAACATAAACACCTTTATAGGATTCTCTCACAGCTGGTATGAACTCCCACTCCTGTTTTGTACTAGTTAGTTCATTGTAATGGTGGCTGCTCCTTCCAGTTTGTGCCTCTTATGTTGAAGGCAGAATTAAGGCGGGCAGAGATCCTGCTGTGATAATTGTTCACCACCCACGGAGCTGTGCTGAGAGAATCCCAGACACCCTCAGGTGGGATTCACTATATCCTATAGCAAATCTTCTCTATGGATGTGCTTTTTTTATGGTGTTTCTCTATAAATAGTACATGGAACACAAGAAATTCAGGATCTGGTCATTATGTGGAAAATCTAGACAGCATATTTTTATTGGGGGAAGAAAATGAGCAAGAAAGGTCTCTATGAGGACTGAGGCAGCGAAAGGATATCTAAGGAGACTGAGATTGCCATGTTTTAACTGCAGAAACTTCACACCATGTAGTTTCTCACACCACTCACCCTACTCAATCCCCAGTGGCACAGGGAGGGGAATCAGAGAAAAAAAGGCAATGCCCTAAGTTGAGATAAGAACAGTTTAGTAATTGAAATAAAGTAAAAAATAATAATAAGGCTAGAAGAAGATGAAGAAGATGGTGATGAAGAAGATTGAAAAGTGAGACAACAGAAGAGAGAAGGAGGAATAAAACCCAAGAGAAACAAGAGAATAAGAGATGCACAACACAGCTGCTCACCCATCAGCAGCTCCTGACTATCTCCCCTCAGTTTATATACCAAGAATGACATTCTGTTTTATAGAATATCACCTTGGCCAGTTTGGATCAGCTGTTCTAGCCATGCTCCCTCCCAGCTTCTTGTTCATCTCCTCACTGTCAGGGAATGGGAAACTGAAAAGGCCTTGATTTGGTGTAAGCACTACTGAGCAAATACCGAAACATCAGTGTACTGTCAACATTATCGTACTGAATACAAAAAAAAATGTATTTTACCAGCTAGTAGGAATAAAGTTATCACTATCCCAGTTGAAACCAGGACAGAAAGGTAACAAGCAGAAACATTAGGTCCTCAATCCCTTTTTTTAACTTCAGTTTTCACTGATAAGAGCCCAGGAGGATGGACCAAACATGCTTAGGAACCTTCTTCAGACATATAAAAGATAAGATGACTGCAAACAGTCAATATCAATTTACCAAGGCCAAATCATGCCTGACCAACCTGATATTTTTTTCTTTGATGAGATAACTGGCACTGTTATAAGGGAAAGGGCAGGATTATGCCACACACTTTGACTTTATCAAGGCCTTTGACACAGCGTTCACAGTGTCTGTATCACCAAATTGGTAAGATATGGGCTAGAAGAGTGAACAATAATGTGGATGGGAAGTTGGCTGGACTGCTGGCCTCAAGGAGTTGTCGTCAGTGGTGCAAATTTTATCTGGCAGATAGCTAATATTGACATCCATCAGGGGTGAATGCTGGGACCAACACTGTTTAGTGTCTCCATCAACATTGTGGGCAGCAGTGTACTCTCTGCAAGCTTGCAGATGACACCAAATATATTGCTATTCAGAGAGATCCTAGACAAGCTGGAGAAACAGGCTGTCAGCAAAACTTTTAATGTTTTTATAAATTGTCTGGAGTCAGGACTAGAATGTAAATTAGGTAAGTTTGCTGATGCTACTAAATTGGGAGTGGTTGTGAACTCCCTTGAGGGTAGAGACGCCTCACAGAGAGGAGGACTTTGGATAAAGAGCTGGCCAATGAGCAAACGTGAAATTTAACTAGTGTAAGTGATAGATTCTACACCTGGGATGGGTGTAATCTTGGTTACATGTACAAACTGGGGAATGACAGGCTGGAGAGCAGCCCTGTGGAAAGAGATCTGCAGGTTTGAGTTGACAGCAAGTTGAGCATGGGTCAGCAGCTCCCTGGCAGCCAAACCAGTCAGAGATGCCTGGAGGTGCATGAGGCACAGCATCACCTGCCTGTCAAGGGGGGTGGTTGTTCCACTCTGCACTGCACAGTGCAGCCCCACCTTGACTCCTGTGCTCAGCTTGGGACACCTCAACACGAGCAGAACATCGAATTATGAGAGATGTGCAACCAAATTGGTGAAAGGCCTCAAGGGCAAGACTCACAAGGAGTGGCTGAGGTCACTTGGTGTGTTCAGCTTGGAGAAGAGAAGGTTGAGGGGGGACCTCATCAGAGCCAGCAGCTTCCTCAAGGGGGGCAGTGGAGGGCAGGTGTTGATCTTCTCTCTGCTGACTAGTGATAGGATATGAGGAAATGGGATGAAGCTGGAGAATTCCAGACTGGACATTAGGAAAAGATTTTTCACTGAGAGGGTGACTGGCCACTGGAACAAGCTCTCCAGGGAAGTGGTCATGGCACCAAGCCTGTCAGAGATGAAGGAGTGTCTGGGCAATGCTCTTTGTCATATTGGTTAACTTTAGGTTGGGTTCCATGATCCTTATCCCTCCATTCCAACTGAAGAAATTCTATGACAAACAAATGCAAAGTCCTGCATCTCAAATGGTAACAACTCCATGAGATCGTACAGGTTCAGGAAGCAGCTTTGCAGAAATGGACTTCAGGGGCCTGATGGATGAGTGAAACAAGCATCAGCAGCTGCAGCAAAGACCATGAGTATCCTGGCTATAAAAGTGCAAACAATAGATCTAAAAAAGGACTTTTTTGGTACTTTTGAAACTGCATTTAGAATACTATGTTTTGTCTGAGGGGCCAGCACTGCAAGAAAGAGAACGACATACTGGAGCAGGTCCAGTGGACTTAGTGATTAGAGGGAGAGAGGGATGATTGTTATCTCACTGCCCCTAATTACCATCCCTGCACACATAAGCTCTTAGAGAGGAAGTTACATGAATTCGTCTACTGCAAGTACCTCAAGTGAGGCTTGTTTACTGATTTTTTCAGTGGAAAAGGATGGAGACACAGCCTGAAGCATGATTCAAGGCAGAAATCTTTTTTCAGAATCTGAAGTATTTGGGAGGGTCTCTTGTACTCCCACTGCCTACATAAGCCAAGGGATTTCAGCACAGAAGATAGTGGTAACCTCCCTGAACCTTAATTATTTTTTCTTAACTTTCAAGAAAAAGTCCACAATTAAGTTTTATCACAGTTTAGCAGTATTTGAGCTATGCAGGACTCTGTGCTTCTGCAGTGCCACCTGTATGAGATTTAGGAAATTTCACACTCAGTCTTATTTGTCTGCAAGGAGACAAGTTTTTGGTAGACAGCTTTCTCCTGCAGTACTGGTGTCACATTTCCAATGGAATGGGTTCCCCCACTTGTGATTACCTGAATAACTGAAGGTCTTATGCAATTAAACTAGGGGTATTTGAAGTATAGAGGCTCCATGTCTTTGATTTACCCTCCAGTATGAGACCGAGCCACAGAAACTCTGCAAGACACAGCTGACAGTGCTGTCAGAGCAAGGAAGCTGAAATAGGAGACATAGTCGTACTGTAAATATTTTATTTCATGTTACTAATTTATTTTATTTTATATCAATGTTTTAATATCAGTTGCTAAAAAGCATCATTGTCTTTTTTTTCTACAATGAGATTTAAAGACCTGCTCAAATCCACTAAGTTTTATATGTTTAATTGTGTTGGATAAATCAGAAATGGGGACTTAAACAGCACCTACTCTGTTCTGTATTTCTTATGGTGACAAGTAGTCAGGCTTTGCTGTCCCTGCACATTCAATGAGACTCCAGTCCCCCAGTACCCCTGAAGTGCCAGTGCCTAAAACAGACATATATTGACACTCAGGGTATTTTCTACCTGGTTAACTCGACAGCATGGCAAGTGTCAGAACTCCCAGAGGATGCTGGTTGTCTCATAGAGACATTTGCAAGGGAATTTTGTCTCTCCATTCCTCACCTGTCAGAAATACTGTTCTCATTCCCCATTGCACTCAGTCAAATTCCTAGTTCAGCTACAAATGTATGCAATTGCTACTGCTGCAGTGTTATTGGTGCAAAGCCTAGGGGATGGGAGGTGGAGAGCTTACATATCAATAATTACTCCTAAATGTCTGCACAAGTGTGGAGCTGGGAGCATATTAAGGAATATTAAGAAGCTGAACCTCTATCTGCTACAAAACACATGTTCAAAATTAAGGTTGTTAAAATAACAAGCCACTTTTACATTATATAAATTTAATTTACTCTTTTTCTTCCCTTGAAAACTTGAAGATTTGCAGTTTAGCCTAAACAATACACAAAAAGTCATATGATGTGCTGGAGTGGGTCTGAGTCCAAAGGCCTATCATCATAGACACCAAGAGCTCTGAGATTTTTCAAAATCACCTATAACTGATCATGTTCAAGACAGGCAGGTTTTGTTCTTAATCTCCCTAAAATGCATTTGTTATATGAAAAAAAGGACACATTCTCATCTTAAAGGCCAAATCAGTGTACCTAGAAATCTTGCATATGTTCAATTAACAGAAATTATTCCAGTTTCTTCTGTTAAATATATTGATGATCCTTGACCAGTGACAATCTAATAAAGCTATCCCATGAACTGTGTATGGAAGTTCCCAAGAACAAAATGTAAAATATAAACATACTTTATTGTATGTTATAAAATGAGTGAGAAAGACTTTACTAAACTACTGCAGCTTATCACAATCTTATCTGCTTAGAGAGGCAGCTGGCATGGCTTTCCCTTAGAACAGCAACAAAAAGCACTGAGGAGCACAGAAATAAGTTCTTCACTAGATGAAGAATTTGCTTTATAAATCTGCAGTAAACTCCAGTTTTGAAAACTAAATATCTGAAGTCAAGTGCCCACATCAATATATAAGCCTGCCTGAAAAAGTGACCTGGTTTTTAACTGATACTGAGCATCTACTTCTTCCTTTTGTTTCATTGAGCAGAAAAAATCAACACATACCATGAAATTTGGTGCACCATGCACGTATTAAAGGTACCTGAAAATCAGACCATTTACACTTAAAAAGAAACTTTTATCCTGAGATAGCAAAATCAACCTTGGTAGGTACATACTATATTTTCTATCTTATTGTTAATAGTCTTCAGGGTATGAATGGTGATGCTACAAGTTCCTCTCTATAAAGGAATTCTTCCTACTTTCCTTCTGCTAACTTCCCTTATAACAATTTCACAAGGCACAATTTCTTTTTTTCTTTCAACTTATTCCAAGATAAATCACGTATAGCAGCCATTATCATCTCATCATCTTTTTTCTATCACAACTATTGTATTTTGAGGGTTTGTGTCTGTGGGTTTTTTAATGGAAATCAGTTGAATCAGTAATCAAGATGAAGAAGATGTAAAATGAAAACTTTTTTTTTTTTTAATATATGATATCCAGGTAAAGAATTCCAACGGTTCTTGTTTTCAGTAAGAAATTTCTGTTTCATCAGATGTTAGAAAATTTGTCATCACTTACTCAAATACTATGGCTTTCTTACAACACACCTTTTTTTTCTTCTCTATGATACTCCCCATGCAGCTGACTGTGCATTTCCCACACAGAGCTGTGCTGGAATGTCCAGGATCCTGTACTCCCAGCAACCACAGGGACAGTTTGTCACCTTTGCCAAAACATTCTCTCTGACTTCAAGAAAAAGAGAGACAATGACACTGCTGGTAGTGTTCAACTCTTTACACTTCCTTCTACAAGAGTGTCCCCTTTCCTTCCACTATAGTGAGCCAGGCTAGAGCATGTAAACTTAAGGTAGAGGAAACAGTGGTTTTTTTTCTTAGGAGGTGCCAGCACATTAATTTTCAAATCTCACATTTTCTGCCTTCTTCAAAAGGAAATGACTGGACAGCATTCTTGTCAAAGCATTTTCCTGACCCATGCTTCTTTTTATAACTTCTACAGGGCTAATTGTCTCTGTGTCACAAGGCTTTCAAGGTGTCAGTACTGAAGTTTTTATCTTTCTGCCCATAAGCCTTAGAACTGGTGATCCTAATAAATCATCCTGAATTGTGCTGCAGTACTCTCACAATGCTATATATAGTTCTTTTGAAACGTATGGAACATTTTTAAAGTCAAGTTCATTGTACTGAGTTGTTTAAAAACCAGTTCGGCTTTTCACACTGTAACCTTGAAACAAGTCCAAATAATACTTTAAAGTAATTTCCCAAATTAGTTCTCTAACTATTACAAATTCACCACAGATTTCATACAAAGTACAGTGTAATGTAAAGTGTTCAAATACATAGTTTTTAATGCATTGAAAAATGTTTCAATCTATAATAGTTTGAAAATATAGAGTGGTTCAAGTATCCCACTCTTGAACTATGAACAAAGAGAAATCCAAAGTAATTCAATTAATTTCTAAATTTTTGCTGTTTTATTTATTTTTTTAAATGATGGATTGGAATCATTCATGTATTGCAATAGTAAAATATCTTTGTCTTTCAGATGAAAATAGGAGTTATGCTTATGTTTTCTGACCACAATTTTAACACTTTCCACAGAATCTTCTAATTTTACCCATGTAGTCAAGAAAAATATATGAAAATATGGGTGATTTTTCTGCTGGAGTATTTCATCTAGAGTATTGCCTTTATGTTTTGACACAGTGAGCTCATTTTTTATTTCCAACAGAAGACTTGCAAAATCTTTTCTAGAAATTTGTATTACTTGTGTCTTCCATTCTTCAAATCACTTTTTCACAGCTCTGGAAATTTGCTATTAAGAAGTTTCTTTAAAATTCTGTGTCCATCACAAGAATCATGTCTAGTCTGCATTTCTTATTTAATGAAGCAACCATTTTTGATTTCTAGAAGGTTAGAGATGTTTTTTCAATAGTTGGTCCAATGTTAATTGTGGCCTTTTCTATTCTAGCTTTCCTTCATGTCTCTTTTTGCCTATGGATAGTGTAAAAATGAACCCATGAAAAACAATATAAGAGTAAAAACAAACATCAAAATAATTCCCATAAATTATTCAAGTCTAAATCTAGTATTTTTCTTCCACTAAAAACTTTTGTCACTCAACTACTGGCACTAAGGTGGTACATTGTCAACCTGAAAATCACTAGTAATTTTTTTAATATGCTGCTCCTATATAAACAAGCATTTGCACATGAATTCTCAAGCAACAAATAGAAGCATCAATTTATACAATGTAGATAACAGACTTAAAATTTCTGCCATTGGGTCTAAAAAAAAATACCAAAAACTAAAATACAACCAAACAAAACAAAACAGAAAAAAATCAACTGTTACAAGGGAGAAGTCTGCCACTTGTTGGTCTCAGAGCAAATGTTTTCGTCTGAAAAGAAGGCCACCATGACCTTCCTGCAAGGATGGATCATAGAAGCTGGTATAGCTCTGGGCAGAGTGAGGGTAGGCTGCTGCACAGCTGCCCCCACCAACCAAATGGGGGACCTGTGGCTCCTGGGGGCTCTGTGCCCTTCTCCATCCCATTCAGAGGGATCACACCAGGCATTCGAGCTGGACCTCTGTGAAAGGACAGAGAGCAAAGCCCCAGAGGGGACTTCAGAGTGAGGGGCTGGCCACAGCCCCACAGCACAAAGGGCAAGGGATGCCTCCAGAGCCTGCTGTCACACAAGAACCCACCAGATGTTTCTGAGTGAACCTCTGAACTGTTAGTAGCATTTTTTATGGTTTTAATTGTCAGGAAAACAAATAACTGTGTTTTTTTGTGTAGTGGCATTTCGAAAGAAGCAAAATCATCAATTGCCACATTCCCACACCCTAGAGTAGAGGACAAACTATGTGTGTGAATCATCACACTGACCTACTGCATATAAACATTTCTTATAATTCCCAGTCCAGAAGAAACTTTCCTTTCTCTTTAGCATGATCTGGCACTCTTCCACTTGTGTGTCTTCTTCCACGGATTGAAATTTGCTGATGTCATATCAGGAGAGATTGGAAGATGTTTGTATATGACTCAGTGCAAAAGGTTGTCTTTCCATAAACATTCCTCTTTCCTGTACTTTTCTGAAACTGAATATATAATACCTCCTTATATAGTAGTGAAGCTGACGGTTATTAAACTAATGAATCCTAGTACTTAGAAAAACGTTCTAGAGCTAGATCTGTTAACTTGATAATAATGTTATGAAAACATATGCTCTTTCAAATAAAATATAAAAATGCTAAAGACTAAATTTTAGTGTACTATTAGCATATACGTTTGTATATAACAAAACAAAAATTGAATAGAGGTATTAATGTAGAGAAAACATGCCAAATTTAGTTTTGATTTCCTAATGGTTTGAGAGAGAAGCCTCTGTAACTGATAAAACTAAAGCCTTCATCTGCTATGCCTCTATCTCACAGTAATTATAGTGGTTTACATCATCCCCAAATATTTCACAAGACAGAGCTGGATCTTTTGATGCATCCATCTAGTTTTCTACAAAAACAGAAGGAAAGGTGATTGCAAAGGCTGCAATTTTATTCAGAAAATACTGTCACTCCTTTTAAAACTTGTACAGGGATGCATGAAGCATCAGATACAAGCAAAACAGACATGGTACAAACATTTGCCCTGTCGTTCTGGAAAATCATTGACCAACCATGAACATAGTGGAGAGCTTTCCCACTACCTGCTTTTGGGCATTCAATATTTCAAATAAGCCTGGTTTTTCGAGGCTCCTTTTATGCATCAGGGGGAGATAGAAGTATTGCCACATTGAAACTCATTCAGTTTCACTCCAGAGCCCGTCAGTGGGAGCAATACCTGCACTGCTGACTGCCACAGGCTTGGCTTTTGTACATGCTAGTGTCCCTCCTGCTGAGGAAACAAGGCATGGCAATATACCACAAGACAGGTATATTTCTGTATGCAACCTCAGAGCACTCAAAACTATATTTCTGCTTTCAGTCACTCCCAATCTTCTCTCTCTAAAGGGAGACTATATTTAGACTACGAGACTACTTCTTAAGCTAGACTGAGTACCTAAATTTTTAGTAGCCAAAGTTAGAACATGTGAAGTATCCGTGAGCTCCAAGAAAGGTTTTCAGAGCCCAGACAGAAAATATAGAGGGAAAATATATAATGAATTTGAATCTTCATTTCACAGAATAATTCTTTACTTATTACATCATCCTCTTATGGATGCATGAAGAAAGAAAAAAAATTGGAGTAAATTTCTTTCGTTCACTTTAAGGATATGTTGTCAAGCTAATCATTACACAAGTTTCAGCAATACTGCCTGCACTGTGCTATCCTGACTTCATCAACTGTTAACTCTATAAAATCAAAGCAGGATAAAGTTCAAGATAATCACTGATAAATGCATCATTAAATAAATGGTACCATAGCTACTGTTTATTGGAATTTAAAGAATTTAGAGGTCAGAACTGTCCAAGGTTTACATTCTTAGATACATTACACACATTGCCTTTGGTACAAGTAAAGCTTCTATGGACTGTATGGGTCTGTACAGTTCACAGTGCTGAGAAGTTAAAAAGAACGAGAATCTTAATTTAGCTTCACTGCACATCTCATGGTTACAAACTCAGCACCACAATGCCCTAACCTCATCAAAAAGTGCTCCAAATGAGCTACTTAAAAAGAACTGTCCTAAGTCATTTGTTGGCTTTCATACCCATGAGATGTGGAACTTCATGCATGAGCCCCTGGAATAAAAACTAAAATTTGTTGTGTGGATTCTTTTAGGCACAACTGATGCTAACTACAGAGCATCAGCTACGTGATATTACATACTCACACCTAATTCAGGATAAGTGTTAGGGACTAACAGGTTTGTGTACAAAACTGAGATGATTAATATCCTGCAAGATGTAGCCATTATTGAGAAGCATGATTTTAAGTAATTAATTTAGTGAAGTTAAATTTTAATGTTTAAAGCTAGCCTAATTTTTCAGCCTTCTAAACATTCCTATCACAGTGATCATTAATTTCCTAATGGGTATGTGTTTATTTGCTGTCTGGCTTTCCCCCGTACCTTGAAGTAGGCAGAATTTTTATCATTAAATTAAATGAAAGCAGATCCAGAGTGACTTCACTGTCTAATATGTTTGGAAATAGCCACTTTTCCTTCACTTTAGCCATCTTCTATCTCTCTCTCACATACTGATTCTCATACAACTTTTTCCCCACCATTGGAAAGGATAATCTTTTTCTCTCACTGAAGCAAAATAATTTCTCTCTTTCTCTTTTACTTTTGTTATGAACGTATATTCTTTATGAAAGGCTAAAGAGAAGCCACCCATATACAGGTGAGTACACTGACGACTTTTACTTAGCCAGAGATCCCATAGAACCATGGGCTTGGAGTGCAAGCGCCAGCCAAGATGTCTAAACCAGCAAAGATGAATTACACTGTGAAAGTGGTGATTTCTCTTCATTACCTGGAAAAAGAATTCAGGCACTTAACTTTGAGGTGATTCAAGTTGGCAAAACAAGTGCTGCCTGGAGCAAAGAGCTGATGAACATTGCTTCATAATGCTGTCAGGAGTTCAAGGCCTCTGTTTAAGTACAGGATAATGCAGGAACCAGAGTGAGCTGCACAGACATATGATGGATCTCTTCATTTCATCATCAAGTTTCTTCCTTCTGGGAAATACTGGATACTTGAGCTTTGGAGTTCTCCTATAATTGGTGCTGGAAAATATGAGACACTGAGACTGGCAGATTTCATGGCATTGGTGATAAACAGCATGAAATAAAATTATTTCCTATTGGCTTAAAATGCTCTGATATCCTGTATGCAACAGAAATTGACTGAGGTGTATGATCTTTTTATCATTGTTTGAGAAATGCAACTGAATTATTTTTAGACCACTCTCTTTTCATTACAAAGAGATTTCTGTATTGTTACAAAAAATGCATGTCTTTATAGCAGAAAGGTCTAAGCCTCCTGATAGGGCTGTATATTGCCTCCTCTAATTATATTCTTGTAGTCTTGCCACAAACCCACCTGTCACTTGACTTGAGAAACTGAGAAGTCTCAGTAATCTTCAATCCTTTTTTTTTCCCTCTAAAGATGTAGAAACGTATATCCAGCTCAGCAAAGTAGTAATCAGTATAGCATTTGGGTACCTGATAAACAGTAGGTAGGTAAACTAATTTCTCTTTTTCTCCTTCAGCAGGGTAATGACAGCAAACATGGTATATGGTTTCCATTGAAATGCTAAACCATCACATATTTCATGACCCTCAACTCTGCATAAAGTATGCTCTATAAAACAAGTTTTTGCTGATACACACATCTAGAAGTGTCATGAAATGAAAATCTACACTATGTGCTCAGTTCTCTCCTCAAGGAAAATGACAAATTTGAATGCAGTAAGGAACAACACTGGGATGGTGCAACATTTATCTATTTAAAGTAGACTCAGAACAGGAAAGCTACATGTATGCTTACCTCAGCAGAAAATACAGGACCAGAAGCAAATAACTTTTGGGACTAATCAAAAGCACCTAGAGTAATAAATGTTGCCATAATATACTTTCTCTGAAAAATGAGGATTCAGACACAGAGGGATTCATCCTTACCTGATGTTTCCAATGCCTGCAATCTACATCTAAGTTAGTCATCTCAAGTGTCTAGTTAGAGGGTATATTTTCAGATATGGTTTGTCCATTCTACACTTAACTTCATATTTAGGATGGGAGGTGCTGGTTTCTCCCTTTTTTAGACTGGAGATGCGTGTTCCTCCCTGTGGCCTATAAAGGAAGTTGACCTGAGGAACCCATCCAAAGATGTCTCTACATTGCACACACATACACCTGACTCCTTACTGATGCTGAATTTAGGTTACCTTGCATATTTGTTGTTCTCATCTTCTCCCAGGCAGTATTCTTGAAACTATGCAAGGCACAGAGAGAACTGGAATTTGGGAAGATATTTCAACTTGGGTCATTGGTGACAATTCGCCAGTGACACAGTTTGTCAGTGCAGAGTAGTTTACAGGGTCACAAATATCAGCTTTACATATACTGCCCTCCAAGAACGGTGGAAGACCTGGAGCTCAGTGATGCCTTCCACATGTTCACACAAACAGAAGTTCAGAATAACCATAAAAATATCCTACTCTCTTTGGTGTTACCACAGTGCTAAAATTAGTGCTGAGTTTCATGTTAGTATGTAAATATTCATAAACACTTCATCAGAATTTTTGTCCCATGTGAAATGTTCTTGAGATGGCTTTTAGGTCCCTTTTAAATACAGAGTCACATTTCGAGGGCTGCCTAATATTACCAACACATTAGCAAACTGAGTGCTGTCTCCCATTGAGTTCCACTGGGACTAGGTGAGAATTAATCTATTAATGCACAATACACAAAGTCAAATTTAACTTCTTATTTGCCTTGTTCCTTAACATGTAGGAAAAAACCACTCTGGAAGTTCCTGCTAATTTATGCATTTTATGCTCACCAACAAAACCAAGAATGTATAGAGCAAGGGACTGGTCGGTTTCCAAAATTAGTGCCAACACTTAGAATTTCCAAGCTCTAAGAGTTGTTTTGTAGACATGAAGTTCATGACTTACCTCCATCCTAGGTACTTGCTACTACTGGTCCTGCTTACTAGCACTACTGGTAGTACTACTGCCTAGGTACTGCTTGCTGCAGGTGACAACTGCAGAAAACCAGGGGAAGCAACAACTGCCTCACCTGGATCAGAGAGATGGAAAATAAGAGAAATTTTCCAAGGGCTGAAACTGCTCAGAGAAGACTCTGGGAAGGATCTAATGATCATATAATGTTGTTAAATCTGGAGAATTACAGTGGAGGGGCTTTTGACTGGGAGTTCTGTGTTCTTCGGGCAGAAGCTCTGCTATCAATTGCCCATAGAGCTTGTCTTTGTGGGGGTGGCATCAAAGCAAAGCCTTTGACAAGAAAGCATGGCTTGCTGGGATGAAATTTCCAACACATGAAGAAATGAAACAGAAGAAAGGGTTCCACAGCAGTCATTCTCTTCCCTTTTACACACTCCAAGTAGCCTTTTTTGCTATTCACCTCTTTTCTGTGTTTTTTTGCTTGGCTTTTTGTTTGGAGGCATTTTCTAATTTAATGAAGAGACTATGAACTGAAGCATCTGTCTGCATTTTGCTAGTGTTACTGTGTCTAGAGTCCCAAGAGGGAAGGGAGTGCCAAAAGTTAATTTATGCAAGTTCATTAGCCCAAGGTTTCTTCCCCTCTTGTGGGCACAGGACTGACCTTTCCCAGAAGCTGCCTTGACTTGTGCCTGGCCTGTTGTCACTACCTCCTTGATTTTCTAGTTTTTCATGCTGCAGATGTGTTTTTCACTGCATTTCTGGCACCAGCAGCAGACTCACACCCTGCATTAAATTCACAAGCAGCATCTTAGCATTCAGGAAGGTAAAGCATGAGCATCAGTTTGTCAGATAAAGTCAATAAATGCTTGTGATTCAGCAACAAAGGCCAGCCATGTAAACAGAATCCCAGCAGCCAATGCCTGCTGTAACACCTTTCATCCTGGGATCACGTCAGGCCAGGAAAAAGCTCAGGCTGGAGTCTGCACTGCAGTCACAAATATGCTGCTTGCTGGAACACAGTGAGAGTTGTCCTTTTCCTGGACACCATGGTAAAGGATCATTAGTTTGCACATGCCCATCAATCACATCAATTGTGTGCAATCAGGATCTAATCAGACCACACGTTGGCTAATAACACCAAAAACACAGGAAACAGCCTGACTAAAGTGTTTAAATTAAAATATGTTTATATCGGGGGTCACCATGAAACAGCTCTCAAGCAGGGTACACCAACACCTTATAACTCCAGCTAAAGCAGATCTTCAGAGCCCAAGCTAGCAAGCTGGCACTAGCTCAAGGTTGCCTTGAAAGTCATCTTCTCAGTGCTGTTTTATCCCAGCCACAACCTTGAAGAAAGGAGGGTTAAAATGTCACAGTTGGCATTCTAGACCTGCTGCAAGCAAAAAACTTTTTGAACTCATGCTGAAAGTTTCCACAATGAAATGGAGAGGAAAAAGTGAGGCAGAACAACTTCCTTAAGAAAAATAGAGTGTTTTGAAAATTGAGGACACAGTGTGGTAGCAGTGTTTTTCTCTTCACAGTTCTCTCTCACACATCAACTTCTTACATATGCTTATCAATTTATATCTAAAATTGTGCATCAAATATTGTATATCTTATTTCACTCCCCTTACTTTTCAGTACCAGTCCCTCTCCTAATTGCTGAATACATGTGTTAACAGTAATAAATAATTTTGTAAATGAAATTTTAATATAGACATTTAAATATCCTACTATTTTTAAGCTGTAAAAACCCCCAAATAGCTTTTTCAGCTTTCCAACAAACTGGGTTTTATTGTCAATAATTTTGTTTATAAAAGTCTGTACGTCTGTTTTCCATTTCAGGTTATGTATATGTATTAATAATAAAAAACTTTATAAAAATATTTTTTTAAAAACTAATAGGTGTTTCTTAGTGATTAAATATCAACTGCATCAAAATTAATAATGAGGAAGTTTTTAAAATATAGTAATAAAGAGATGTGTACATCAAAGTTAGAAGCTGACACACTAGAAATTATTGAATATCTAAAATTAAAATGCCAAAGCTGGATCTGCTAAATAATGAGAAACCGATTGACTCAATTACCTCAGAGGAAATGAGTTCAGCAGTATAGAAATAAGCAATCAGGTCGATGGTATCAAATAGAATATTTTATACTTTTTTTTTTTTTTTTTTTTTTGAGAGAGCAGTCTTTCAGATGAGGAATATACCATGGAGCAATGCATGGCCAATGAGATGAACTCTTACAGCTGTAATTTGTAAGATGAGTGAGCTAGAACCTCATTCAAAGTGACAACATTTTCCCTGTTTAATTAAATAATTAATTAATTCTGCATCAAAATCCTATCAGGTATCTTAAAACAGGTCACAGATAAACTAATTCATAGTGATCATGATTCACTCCATGGCCAATTTATGACTGATAATTTCTGCAAATTATCTAATTTATTACAGGAAGTAAATAAATTAAACATCTCTTCTACAGCAATCCTGATTGATATACAGAAAACCTTTAAAAGGCAATTTACTCAAGACCTGAAGTGAACTGAATTTCCAAGATCTCTTAGTAATTCTTTATTACTATATTCTAATGTCATTGCAACTGTTTTTTCTATTCTTTGCCAGTGCATGCAGTGAAGATGGAGGGAGACTTTTGGCCCTCCTTCCTTAGGCTTTTGTCTTGCAGCTCTATAGGATCAGCACTGAGGGGAGCAGTTCTTCCCCCCTTGACTTGTTTATTTCTTCTTTTAGCTGATAGAGAAAATTAGGTGTTTAATAAAGCCTCAGAAGTTCTGGCCGCTTAGGCTGAGTTATCCAGGGTTTCCCCTGCCTTTTCTGTGATGAGTTGGAATGCTCTGCAATGACTGCTGCTCGTTATGTCACACAGGCACATTCACGGGGATGGAACTGTGCTATGTGCCAACCCTTGTCAAAACAAGGCAGCAAAACAATGCCCCTGAAAAATGTGCTGTCATCCTGACATTTGCTCTCTAGAGGGAAAGATAAAAGGGGGAAAGGGAATGGAAAGAAAAGGCTAGTCTCACAAGCCTGCTGGAGGAGGCAGCACAGGTTGTGGGCAGCAGCCTGACAGTTCCAGCATCCACATGATGTGTGTGTGGGACCCACCTAAAGGACGTCCCTGCCCCAGAAGAGTTTCGTAACAACCGAGCTGTTCCTTGATGGTGTTGTAATCCCTCCCCTCGATGCCTCTCTGTTTTGTGTAATATCCTGAAATACTCCAAGCAGAGTGAGAATGACTCAGTAAGAGGGAAACTTAAGCCCCAGTTCCCTTCCTAATCCACTTCATTCTTGGTTTATATTTACAAAGACAAGATGAGCATCAGCAGAAGCAATGTTGTCAGAGGACATGTGTATTCACCCCATATCCCTGGGGAAGAACAAAAGGATCTGAAGCAGGAGAAGAAGGTGAAGCTTTGTGTGCAAGAGCCTGAACGAGGCAGACCTGTAGCCCCAGGACAGGGAGGCCAGCTCTGCCTCCAGCAAGCTGGCAGCTGCTCTGAGGCAGAGAGTGAATAAAAACAATCCAGCCACAGAGAGAAGCATAGGTAAGTGGCATGATGTACCACAGCCTCAGTCTACCAGCCAGCCTACCATTTAAGGACTAACAGGCTTCCAATCAGAATCTGAAAAATAAAGAGGATAAGACATTGAATTACTATCAGCAGTCAAACCAGAGTGGTCTGAGGTAGAAGAGGCAGCACGTTTCTCCTCTTCTGGAATTGTGGTATTTGTCCCCTTTTTCTCTTGTCAGTATAAGAATTTCACCCTGAAGACAAATGTGGGAACAACCATTTCAAAAAAGATCAAAGTAAACTCCTTTTCCTTACAGCATGCTGTCATTTTTATGTAACCCAGTCTTTTGGCAAAACTGAGGCAAGTATCATGAATTATTATCAGCCACCTTGAAACAGTAGGGGCTTTTTTGTAAATATGTTATTCAGAGAAAAACACTTTGCCTGGGTCTAATCAGAAACTAATCAGCATATGCTTTTCTGCACAGTTACTCTGTCATCTGGAACATGAGGTGTACAAACCCAGATCTAATCAAACTGGGATGCTTAACATTGGGAGCATTATCATCTGAAGAGTCTTCTGAAGTCAACAGAAAAAGAAATAACAGCATGATTCAACTTACCTAGTATCTTGAACAGTCCTCTAGAAATTATTATTGTTCCTCCTTGACTACAGAAGAGCTCTGAGAGTGTGATTTAGTTGCATGAGCACTGGTAGCCAAAGGTACTTAGTATGGCACAGAGTATCCACCCAGCCAGCACCTGCCCCTTTAGAGGAGCACAGTCTGTCCTAAGTCTTGTGGCATATCTGCCTGACCCAGACAGGTGTCTCAGGTACTCCAGAGAATCCCAAATGGCAACTATGAGTTGCACCTCAGCTACTTCTGCATGCTTCAGGTAGGGCCTGAAGTCATAAGTGGTGAGCCTGGGCTGCTGGGACACTGCTGTAGGCTCAAGTGAAGAATATCAAAAGCTGAAGGAGTGTGGCTTGGCTAAGAGAGAGTCAAGGAGCAAGGGAGCTGCTCAGGGTGAGCCAGGAGTGTGGAGCTGTTTGCTCTTGAGTGAGGAGCTCCTGTGGGCGAGGGGACTGCTGTGACACTGGTGTTATAAAGCTTTCGTGTCAAACTGCCTGAAACCGCTCCCAACTTATATGAAGCCATGAAGCCATCAGACACATATAAACGCAAATCCCATTTTCCTGCAGTGTTTTTTATTCTACACCTTTTGGCATTATCATGGTTATAGAAATAGCACTTAGAAACAACCAAAGAAAAAGCCAGAATGTGCAAAACTCTAATCTTTGGCCACTACTAAATTCTTCTCTGTCAAATGTTCTTGCCTGATGAACATCCCGTTTGTCCTTTTGGTGTTCCCTTTTGGATAAAGCTAAATATTTTCCTGTATCTGGAAAAAAAAAAAACAAACCTTCAGTTTTACCATTAATCATAGAAGTAAGACATTCATATGAAGCAATTCATTTTGTGGCAACACACTAGACTTTTAAAAGGAGATATGAGAGGTTTTCCATCTTATGAGGATCGATGTTGTTGTGCAACCAAGAGAAATTTCAGTCCATTTTTCAAAGCATCTGAAGTCCCATGTATTGAAGAAAAATCATTCCACACATATAGTTTCAATTCAACTGAAATTTATGATTCTATATGCCTGCAGTGATATTTGTAATACTGGCCACCAAAGACTGTCAGTGATGTTTTGCCAAGCAAAATGCAACAATCTTCCAGGCTAATTGCAGATTTTATTTAAACAAATGTGCAAGATATTTCACTCTTTGTATGACTGAAAACTGTTCACCAGATTTGCAGTCAGTAGATAACGATGTATAGTTGAATATATTTAACCACTAGGGAATTTCAGAACATACAAAGGCACAGTCCTATCCTGCTACAGCACTATGCAGCTCAAGGACCCTAAGGCAGGTTCCTGAGCTGGAAATCTACACTGCCTGCACAGAGAAGCAGCATCTGAACTCTTTCTACACTAATTTTTATTTGGGCACCTGTAGCAGATACCTCAAGTCAGATCCTGAAATAACCTCCACTTTGTGCAATTCTGAGACTGATTGAGAGGTGGATAGAATGTTAGTACTGAAATAACAAAGACTGACACAGAAATAGGAGGACGTACTGCAAAGACTTTCATTCATTTGTTTAATGCAAATATATTCGTGTGTTGATCCTCTGTGTTCAGGAACACCAAAACACCACTCATATTATATTAAAAGCAACTCCATTATTCACAAATGCTCCAGCATGTTCAACTTGTTAGGACCACTGTGTGTCTGATGAAGGTGAATGTGCTTTGATCACAAGGTGCATGGAAGATTTTTTGTCCATCACATTGAGGAGTGGAAGGAAGATTGTTCATGTGTGGCATTGACCTGGCACAATATGCAGAACTGCCCAAGGGACAATGGCTTTGCAGAGGTCTGGCTTCTTCAACATTCAGCCTGGGATAAGAGAAACAGCTACAGGCAGAATTGTTCTTAAACAGCAGAGATGCTGCTGGTTGAACTAAGAAAGAGTGTCACCTTTGATGGGAATGAAGGACAGAGACACTGTTGAGAAGTTGCAGGAGCACCACTGTAGGAAGCCAAAGAAGAAGACATGATGAAAACCCTTGAAGATGTCAGACTGTATACTGCGAAAAAAAGAAAGGTTTTGCAGATATTCTTTGCATGGGCACCCACAAATCATCCAAACACATTGGACACAAGCCCAGCTCCATGCCCCAGGACCTTGGCTGGCCTCCAAGAAGCACCATGGGCAACTGGATCAGGTGAACTGCAGAGGCTAAGAGAAAGTGTAAGAGAATGTGTAAGTATCTGCTTGCAATGAAGTTTCAGCCACAAGAGCACTGATGCTCTTCCCCTTGCAACAGCCACATCTAAGTAAGATAAATAAAGTATTAAATCTTAACCTGCTGAAATATATGTACTTAAAAACTGACATTGTACATTGTACATTGTACATTGTACATTGACTTTTAGTCATAACATTTGTGCCCCATGACAAGACAACCTGAGTAGATTTAGCTTTGCCTTTGTAAATTATTGTTATGTAAAATTTCTCTAAAACTTGTTCCTCAGACAAACAAAAACTTAAGGGGGACAAAACAAGGTCAATCCAAAGCTAACGAGAGCCCAACAAAAAATCCTTTGAACAGACCTTGAAACTGAATGATACACCAAAGCTATTTACTAGCGAGATAGGCAGTGCATGTGCTTGATGACAATAATAATGCTGTTATCAACTTGGAAATGCTGGGTTTAAGCTTAATCTCTTCCCTGATAAACTCTCCTTTCTCCAGACCAAGGATTTATAGCAAAAAAAGCATTTCAGACACAAACTCAGGACCAAACTGTGTATCTGTTTGTCCCGTTTCTGTAAGGATTTGAAGACAGTGCATGTGACATGTAAATGCTTAGAACTCCAGACGCCAGAAGCCAAGGAGCAGAGCTGAAGGAAACGAGAAGGTCCCTGGGGAGCCATCCAGTGAGTAAAATGCCAATGCAGCCGACTGTGCTGAGCTGGCCCAGGGCTCAGCAGCACTCTGTGCTCAGAGCAGAAGCTGAGGCAGCAGAAGTGGGAGCGGCAGTATCCACACGGCTGCAGAAAACCAGGGGAAATAAAAGTAATAAGCGGTTACTTAGTGCTCACACGAGGTCCACAGTCTTGTAAGGAAAATAAAAGCCTTGTGCTAAAAAGTTCAAGGAGGGTTTTTCAACTTTTTTTCAGCAATATATGAAAAACGTTTTTGTTCTTCCCAAAGATGCACATTTATTTTGAAAATCACGTGTAAAAAAAGATTCTGCTTCCAATTTTTACAGGGTTGCAAAATTTTTTGTTAAATTATCACTAATTATTGTAATCAGTCATAAAAATGACATTTCATTTTTGCTGATAAAAGACATGTTCAAAACAGCTGAAATCAGAAATGTGTTTCCTGTACGTACACTTTTCAGTAGCTTATTCATCATTTCAGAGTTTTCCCCAACTTACTGAAGTGAGAGGATTCCATGACCAAATCTGGTGATTAGCATGGGGTGACAAAAATCTAAATAAAAGGTGAGCCACAGCTACAGCAGGAGAAATGGAGAGACAAAGACAACACTGCTTCCCACAAATGGCGAGTTAGCCATTGAGGAATCAGTCAATATCATGCAATTAGACCATAGATGCCTGAATATATGCATTGCACTGAAGTGCAGAGGGACACAGAGCTTTCTCCAATGTCCAGGAAAAGAAATGGCAGTGCCTTTCTTCTATTTTTGGCCAGCCTGTGATGAGGAGAAAAATTAGTACATAATGCTTTGAGAACAAAATTCCTTTCCAGATAGTAAGAACAGAATGTGCAAGATACCATGTGGGTTTTGTTGCTGGTTTTCCAGTAGTAACATTCAAGTTGTGACATGCAGCTTTATAATACAGTAAAGTTTATTTTGAATAGGATTTTTTTATTAAAAATTGCCTCCCAGGTTGCTTTGCCAAATATTGGACTAGTTTCAGTTAATCAATAAATGCAGCTGCCAGAGAGAAGAGCCGTCAGATCTGTAAGCAAAGAAAACAGTTTTCAGGTGGTTTGAGCACTAGGAATTGCCTCCTCCTTCAAATATCCACAACAAGCAAATAGGATGTGCTCATTGGAATAAAAAGTATTTGCTAAAGAAAATGTTCTTCTCTGTGACATTTAACTTGGTCTGCTTCAAACCAGAAGCTGTCACCATCCACATACTTGATGCAAGACAGTCCTAGAGCACCCAGGAGGAATTTGGACGACTCAGCTGAGGAGAGAAAACCATAGACTTCCCATGTCAGCTGTCCAGAACCCATCAGCAACAGTGTAAGGGCAAAAAAAGGGGCAAAAAAAGCTGTGCCCTCATTTTGTGTCACTGCCCACCTTTTTGAGCACTTGTCTTATATGCAGGATATTTTGCCTCCAGACCAAAGGGTTTGGAGTTTTTTCGTTCTAGTTAGATGTGGAAAAAGTGAGTATTGTCCCTCATTAGTGCTCTTGGAGAGAAATTCCCTCAAAGCAGAGTTAGCAGGACTAATGCCACATCTCTTTAAAAAGCCCCTCAAAGGATGCAGTATAAATCCATGCAAATATAAACAAAATCTATTTGATCTAATCTGGTCAACAGATGTAACAAGCCTCATATAAACCAAAGCAATTTTCACTGTTACTCTCAAATTTTTCATCATACAATACCTACAGATATATGTGTAAAATTTTATATGCCTTTTCGAATTGAGGCAGAATTCCTGCTGCATCCAGGAATTCTTCTCCATCTGCCTGGTGGCTACATTTTGCCATGATCCTAGCTGTGCACAGGTTTACAGCATGTTTCAGAAGAGATTTGGCCTCATGAATTACCTTTAAAAGGTACCTTTTGCAGGCAAAATAGGCAGCAAGGGAGAAAAAAATTGCTTAATGTCATGTCTTTCACAGAATAATATATTTTCAAATAGATTACAAAAGTATGAGCAACATCTTCATTCAAGCCCATTCATTTTTAGATTATAACTCTCTGTGGTTTTAGGTTCTTTTTTAATTTTCCAAGGGTCAGTGCACAAACACAATTTACTAGAGCATAGCTCAGTTTTATTTCAAGTACAGAATGCTAACAGGAGCCCATAATAAGCACTGCTCATTCCAGTTCCCCTTACAGTGATATCCTTGACACTTCCCATAGCAGTCCACTAAAACCAAACTAGGCCAGCCCTGTGTGATCAACAGAGCACTGTTTCTACACAGTAAATCATCAAGGGATTCTTGACAACAAGGCTTAACATTTGAAACAGTTTGTAAAGGCTCCTCATTTTCCTCTTTTAATTAAAAATAATATACCCTGATGCATACAGTCAGACTACTAAGGAGACTAAAAGTAAGCATTTGCACAGTCACAAAAGCAAGACCTCAGTGTGAAGTCCTTGCACACACTCCTGGTGTCCCTGCGAAGATTAGCCTGCATTTTCTGATGCCAACCACAGCAGAATAAGAACTTAGAGTGGAAGTAAATGGCAAACACTGGAGGATGGATTAATAGCTCTGTGGTACTTTGAAGTCTACATCCAGGAGTGAAAACGAAGTGCAATTAAACGCCAAGTATCATAGAAGTCACCAAACATAATTCTTTCCCAGTTCTCTTCAAAAGTGAGTTTAGAAGTTGAAGTGGGGAATTAACTTCAGACTGGAGGTCTGTATTTAGACCTAGCAAGAAATCATTGAAAAGAAAGAATGGCAACCCTGAGACGCAAATGAAATGAGCTGCCAAGCAGATTTTTCACAGTCATGATAATTATTTCTGAAATCTCACAGCTTGATTTTCTCCAAGTAGAAAGCAATTCTCCTCACTATTCTCTTTCATGACAACTTGGGCATCAGCTCCCACAAAACTGATTTTCACTTGCAGTGGTATTGTTAATTATTATAATAAGATATGCATGTATCTAAGGCTCAAAAAAATCCAGATATGGTGCCTCATTGTCTATTTAATTAGAACACAATAAGTGTAGAATTTATCCTTTTCAATGCTTTGCAGACAATTTTCACACATGATAAGTCTGTTAGAAATTTCATGCATAGCTAGATTTAAAGCTTCCCTGATGTTTGTCAGATACAGCTGAAGTAGTGATTTTGTCTTGTAGCTATAATTAAGTGGCATATTGCCATGATTTTCCCTTTTTCTCTCATCTTTTTTGCAACTCAGATGTCAAAGCAAATTATCGATCAGCTGTGAGATGTAAGGTCGGTTATAGAGAAAAAAGTTAAACCTAAATTTTCATTAGTTTTTAATTTAAATTTGCAAGTTCCTGAAGCATATCTCATGCAGACAAACTCTGTCCCCCACTCAGTTCCTGTTCTTCTCTCATCCTAAGGCAGCCCGTCATTGAAATTTTCTCACTTGAGAAGTAATTGCTTGTTTCAGTCGGGATCTTGGTGACTGTGTCCTCCTCAAAAGAATTATCACCCTTTTTGGCTTTTTGATTCTTCTGACAACAGAAAAGGCAAGAACTGAAAGAAGAAATAGTCTGCACAGTGTTTGAGAGATGGGCAGTGGTGCCTGGGTGCAAGCAAAGAGCATCCCATGAGGAGAGCAGACGGTGAGATCAATCCCCACCACCCCAAGGAGCTGTCTGCAAAGCTCTGGGCAGCAATGGGCACCTCGTGCTGCCAGATGTTCTCACAGCTGCTTCTCAGAGATCATGCAGAGACATGGTTAGAGAAACTGACTCTCCTTTTCTCCACTTCTGCATAGCTTTCCTAAACCAAGGGCAGGAGGTAATAGTAGGGGATTTCAGAAATGTCCTTCTGCCATTTCCAGCTGTGTCTGCTCTCCAAGTCCCAGATGTGAGATGGGAGATGGGGTGGGCTTGTCTGTTAGTTCCCTTCACCACCAGCAGCAAGAAACACAACCCATCTCATCCTCAGGTAGATATTTAGAGCAGAAGGGGTGACCCACATTTTGGAATTTCAAAGGTGCTTGGGAAGTCTTCTATCTAGCAGAAAATGGACAAAAATACAAAGTCTGAAATTATGCAACATAAGTCCCACTCCAGAGTCCAGAGATAATGATCTAATCCTTCCCTGCACACACTGTGCAAAGTTTTGGGACATATACTTTCATTGGTACCTTTTATAATGACAGACACAAAGTGGAAGTGAAAAATAAGTTGCCTTTGCTTTCATTTTAAATCCTTTTTCTGTGCTGTTTAAAGCTTTGGTTCTTTCTTGCAGAAGCTGAATTCTCCCAGAGGGAGGAATTACACTGCCCATTCAACAACAGAATTTTGCATTTCTCTTAATATCTAAGTTAAAACTCTAAATGCTTCTTAATAACAAAATTGTATTTTATGCTATACAGCTATTCTTTTATTAAGGTAATTATATGGATAATGTTAAATAATAATACCCTTAGTAATATATAAATCTCTGATTTGCAGCTTAGTTTGAAATTTCTTCAACAATTCTATTTGCATCTCAATGGCTCAGATAGTTACAGTATTGATAATTTGAAGATTTCAGCAGTGCTAAATCCTAATAATCTTGAGACTTGTCTGAAACCCAGAAGTAGTTGCCTTTCTTTTCTGCTGTTGAGCTGATTGACTCAGGCTCAAACTCCTTCAAGTTGTACTGGGTCGGATGAATGCCTTTCTGCCTCCTTTCTTTGCAGTACCCACCCCTCTGGTGTGACTGCACTGACCAAATATCCTGCTCACTTTGCAGGGTGAAGGGCAGTGGCAAATAAATCCCAAGAAGAAAATCTTTCCACAAAGTTATGTGATGTTTAAGCAGTTAGATATGACAACACCACCTCCCTGGGCCGCTGCTTTTATTTCCTGCTCCAAACACGAGCAGACTAATGATTTGCCTCCTCACCTCTTTCTTCATACCTCTGCAGCTTGTCAGTGAATCCTGTACTATTTCTAGCATTAGTGCTGTCTTGCTTTCAGTCTCCTGCTGAACAGCATGTCAGTAGGTGGCAGCCCATGGCTCATTAAGGAGGTTCTGCGGTGCTAAATTCATAGCACAGTCTGGATTTACAGCTTTTTCAGTGGACAATTTATTATTTTAATGCCTTTTTCCACCGTCTGTTATACTGGGAATGATGGAGACTAGCAGTAATGTGTCTAAATCCAAATTTTACTGCAAATTGCCCAATTTTATGTTCTCTAAACTGTGGCCCACAGTCAGACATTATTATTCACCATGTACAATGTGTAGTGAAAGATTGGCTGGATATGTATGATCATGCATTACTGCAGTAATCCCTAGGGGGAATTGAAAAGAGCAGTTCAGGATACACCTCTCAACAATTTTTTAACAAACATGGAAAGATCTCTGATTGTTTTTGAGAAGGAATAAAAAATAAAATATTAAGTTCCTTTGTAATCTTTTCATTCTAAGAGGGGACCTTTCAGAAGCAAGTACAAAACTGTGCATGTAGCAGCCAAAATTCCAAGAGCCAGAAGCAAACCCTGTTAATTGCCCACACTCAGTGACTCAGGAGCATCAAGAGCAACCAGAGAAAATGCCTACACTGCCCATGCAAAGCAAGTAAAGAAGGGATGTGAGCTTCTACTGAAGCAATGGTACACACAGCATAAGCATATGAATGATTGTGTGTACGTGTCCATCTGTACCCTCTTTCTGAGTCTTTGTCACACCCACTGTTACATGGTCAAATCTTGCCAAAGTGGGTTGGGAGGATGATTCATTCTCACTGGTGGATAGCTCAGACCTGACAAACTGTTCATTTGAGGGTGTTTTTTCAGTTTATAATGTTAAAAATAGGAACGTGCAAGTTGCCTCATAGGACGGTCACATCTCCAAGCTCCCAGTGGAAACAAGTTCCAGCAGAGCAAGGTACAAATGCAATCGAGCGTTTGCTGGCTGGGAAAAAGCCCTCAGGACAGCCCCAGCAGGCAGGGAAAGGGGGAGAACAGGAGGCTGGTAGCCTGTCCTGCCATGTCTGTCCTGGCAGAGAGGGAGCCAGGCTTAGAGAGCAGAGTTTCTTCTTCCCTTGTCTTGTGTAGAGCTGCTGTGGAAGACAGTAAGAGCAACACTTCCACCCCTGTGTGAGCATGAAGCATGGAAACAAGTTCATTTTTACCATGGAGATATCCTGGCAAATGCTGTTGCAGAATTCATGACTTTCCTGGCAATGTTTTGAGCCAGAGGAGAGGGCTCACATGTTCTGATAAGCAGAAGATTTCATGCAGCCTGTATGAGTGACGTACCTGAGCCCTGAAGCTGAGCAGGGCTCTGACCACAGCTCGCATGACAGTGACACCTGCACAACCCGCTTGCACTTCAAAATCATCCCAGCAGAGACAACATACTCTTAGAAAGTTCAGTGGAATAAAAGGGAAACAACAAAGCAGGTTGCCAGGACTAAGCTTACTAAGGGGGAAGAGAAAGTGAGAGACCGAATTGTTCTTCCAAAGGCAACCTGCCATGAAGGAGCCAAGAAAGGACTGGGTAAAACTGTTGGCATGGATTGACAAATCCAGTTATCACTACCACCCCCCTCTCTTATGTTTCATGACCCACAATAGCACAAGCTTAGCACTGAACCAGACTCAGAAGTGTACTCAAAGACTTGTTTTAACCTGCTCATCCCCACCATCTACAGATTGGGTAGAAGATAGTTACCATTTCATTAGGATTGGTATTGATATTGATATTGATATTGATATTGATATTGATATTGATATTGATATTGATATTGATATTGATATTGATATTGATATTGATAGAAAGAGCAGGAAGACCATGAGCAGGCTGAAACCTCACAGACCCAGCAGGTTTTAATTAATGTTCTCAGACATGTGGCTGTGGTAGACATAGGTCAGCACGAGATGGTGGAAGCCATACACCCTTAATGGAGACTGACCTGCATTTTAGGCTCCTTAGGGAGACCTAGGAGGGGAAGGCAGCTTATCCCATGGCTGTCTGATATCCCTGTCAAACATATGATAATAGGTCAGGCAACAGTCCTGGAAAAACAGGGAGGAATTGGTAAACAGACTGGAAATATCAGAGTGCCTGAGAAAAGGCAGACTTTATAGCACTCAGCAGGAAAACCATATTTGACTGACAAGAAAACAGTGGCAGGAGTGCAGAGGCTTGCCCAAAATCACTCAAGCAGTTGCAGATAATTAGCGAAGTTGAGCTTCAAGTGCATCGTCCTGTGTTTGGTCCTGCTTCTCCCAAAGATGTTGATGTGGTATTAAGGACAGACTGATGGATAATGTCTTTCAGATGCCAGGTCTCCTGTTTAAAGCATGGCTGATTTTTGTAGAGTTGTCAGCCACAGTTTTTAATCAGGAGCTAAAGAGCTGATTTTCCAAATTAAATTACAGGTTAGGATCAAATGTTAACTTTTCTAAAAAAATTCCCTTTGAGTTCTCCTATGGTGAAATTCTTCTTGCAAATCCCTTAGAAACTACCTTCTCTTCCTCTGAAACACCTCCTCAGGTCTGATATTCAAATTGAATGGTAGAAAAAGAATGTAAACACAAAACATTTTGAAAGGAACAGAGTTGGTTGGTGAGCTGTTAAATATGATTTCTGTTTTCACTTTGAAAAAGAATGAAGGCGTTTTTCAGTAGTGAGCAGGAGCACTAGAAGCCACCTGCACTTGGGACTCTCCCTTCTGTGCATGCCTCCAGACCCATCCACACATATTTTTCCCTCCCTCCTCCAGGGATAACTGTTGTTCCTGGAGAGCTTCCCGTTCCTACTTCTACAGGAACATCATCCAGACTCAGCCCACACTCTGCATTCAGCTCTTTTTCCTGGCAGCCTTCATCAGGCCCTTCTGAGCAAAACTGCTACTGCTCTCTGCTTCTCTCTGATGTGACTCAAGCACAGACTCACACAGTACAGGGAAAACTGTAGACCTCAAGTAAGGTCTTTTCCGGCACTTGACTTTCAAAGAAATAAGCCCAGAAGGCTAGTAAATCAGATGAAAATCCAAAGTCAGCATTCAAAATGTCTTAAATTTCTGCCAGCTGGAAGCAGTAGAGCACATACCTTGACCCTCACATGGCATCCTTTGTACCAGCCTCTCCCTTCTGTCTACAATCCTGTGAGACAAGTTTGTGACAGGAAAGGATTTAAGTAACATCTTTGTGTCAGAGGGGCTGTACCTCTCATGGTACCAGTGCCTAACCACAAGACCAGCTGTGAGCCTATTCACCTATTCTCCCCCTTATCCACATGTCCTCATTGGCATTTTTACCTTATACACTTTTGTGCATGGCACACACACAATGAACTGTCTTGGAATAGCATTTCTCTATCACCCTTCAAACTCTAGCTCGGGACTCAATTCTAATGATGTATTGAGTGCATCTGTGCACATAGTGAAGTCAAATATGTTGGTATTAACATCCTAGCAGCTCCTTAGAGGAGTGAGAGGTGCTGAGCAAGTCCATGAAGACACCAAACAACTCTAGCTGACGGCACCAGCCTTACTAGCAGCAATACTCCTAAAAGAAGGGTTAATGGCTGCTAGTGAAAGCTCTGTTCAGAAACATTTTGAGCATTTCTAACAGGAAATAAAGGTTTTTGGACTTTCTGTCACCAGATAATAAGGCTGTTCTGAAATTAAAACACCAGTCTTAAACCCTTTCCAAATGTGCTGCCTTTTTATTGAGATACAGACATGAAACCAGCAGCTGCAGTGCTGCATGCTCCATCCCTACCCCACACACCTTGCAGGGCTGCACAACCCGATTGCAGACATGGCATGCAGACTGCAGTGTAAGTGTATATGCAGACAGATGAATCCAGGGGATTCTAGACCATGATTTGGTCATCTTTTATCTTAATCCACCACACACTTTTCTTGCAAGCCTATTAGCCACACTTTGCATCATCAGTGTCCAGACGTGCTTGAAGGTTATTTGCACTAAGTATCACATGTCAATATAAATAAACAATCAACACTTAAGCATGCATGAATTTTCTATTAAATTGGCTTGTTACTACCTCAAAGAAAGAGACATGAGTGAACACAGCTTCTCTTTGAAATGCACATTTGTGACCTTTTCTGCCATTCAGTTGCCAGCTCGCCTCGCTTACATTGTACATCTTCCCGGGGAAACAGGCAGATTGCTCCGAGCCACATCTCTCATGTTCCTGATAGCACAGCTCATCTTACTCACCACAGGGCATGACTGTCACCTAAAGGTGGCTTGGGAGGTCCCACCCTCATTCACTCATACGCTTTCTTCTGCACAAAGGAAACAGAGAGGGGGAATCCCCTCGGAGCTAAAATGGAAAAGGAAACTGAGGCTTGTGTCTTGCATAGGAGGAACTTAGGCTTCAGTGATTTTAGCAAATGTCAATCTACTGGAGTAGATCCTTAGTCTCTCTCTGTATTTTCCCTCACTTGTATTTTTCTTATTAACTCTTGATTAACGGTCTTTAGCTAGAAGCTTTTTTGGGCCAAGATCTGTAACTTACAGTGACAGATCTCTAAGCTGCTGCTATTAGAGTACAAGTGACAGAAAACCATTCTGGTACAAGAACTTAACAAATTCTGAGCCTTTTAAAAAGTTTTTCTATTCTTCAACCATATTCTTATGCACCATTTGAAGTCAGGGACTGACTGAGCATATGTTAAAGTACTCTGCTGCAGGAAACCATTTTGTGTATTGCTGCCAAATTTCATTCTTCCCGAGCTGGCTTTAAACTGGATGGCTTGACAGCTGATGGCAGGACTGCTGCAGCAGCACAGAGCTCAGGGCAGGATAAAAGCCATAAAGTCTAAACACCTTTTCACATAGATTTTGCAGCCTTTTTTGGTGTCACTGCTACACAAGCAGCAGGTAACAAGTTTCAGTGAAGGCAGCTCAGAGTACCAGTCACAGTGCTTGCATATGCATCAGTAACCAGGAGTAATGAGAGCTGGTTTTAGGTCCTGGTGCACCAGGGCTTGCTGAGCATGTCATCTACCTGCTGGGAGGCAGATGTTGCACTTTTACTGTCTGCAGGGGCAAAGAAGGACAAAGGTGAAATTTTGAGAAAACACAAAACTCCAGTTTTTATGTTACCTGTATCCTCAGGGTTTAGATCGCCTAAATAGGTAGCCAGCAAAGGGATGCAGATACTTCAGATAACAGCCACATGAGGCTGGAAAAAAATTCATGGTAGAAAAATCCCTTCCCTATGTACAGTATAAGTATTAGCCTAGTGCCTTCTCTCTCACACTGAGCACTTGAAATTTTCACAGCATGTAGAGGAGCACGTGGGAAGTGGACTCCTACACTATTTGCTCAAAATACATCTTAAACATGCACAATTTGGAAAAAAAAAGAAGTGCAAAAATATGTCACATTTTTCAATGAGTTTTGTTTTTGTTTTCTATCCCACAGTTTTCACACTGTAAACACAGTAAAGAAAGTCCCAGAACACTCAATCTTTAAACCTTTCCCTGGTCAGTTGTTAATTAATGTTTTTTAGGAGCTTGGATTTTTGTTTTGGTTTTTGGTGGGGGTGTTTTTGGCTTGGTTTTTTGTTGGGTTGGGTTTTTTCGTTCTTTTTTCCTGTAGAGCTACAGTGACCTCCAGTGGCCAAAAGAAACCTTTCACGCTTCTAGACTTATTTTAGGAAAGGTAAAACTATCCCTGATTATTATCTATGTGTGACAGGTGGGTCTGGAAATGGAGACGGAAACTGGATCCCTGCGTTTCTGGATCAAAGCTGAAGACTAACTATTACTGTTATCTTGAATTAAGTAACAGGAGAGAAGTTTAAAGTATCCATTATCTAGACATTTCTTTAGCTGGTATACTTTTAATTAAACAGAGTTCAACTATCTATCTATGAATCCTTCTAGCAGCATCTCTGCATTTAGAGTTTAGTGGGATAAATTTCATACCTTCTCATCAAACATGAACCTAAGCAGTAAAAAACCCGATTAAATATTGTAAAGTGTGGAAAAGCAAATTCCAAGTTACAAGAATGAACAGCTAAAGTGTGAGAGAAAAGTGCAGAAACACATATACTAAGCATTAACTGCTTTTTGATACAATAGTTCAACAACTTTATCTGTTTCAGTTTCAGGTGCATGCAATAGCTTTGTTCAGTCCCATGCTGGGCTGATGAACATTCATGGGAGATGTAATGAGAGATGTAATGGTGTAGCCCCTTATATAGCCCACAGCCTATTAAATCCTATTCTGTCAGTAGCTCCCTGCCACAGAGTGCAGATAGATTGTCCAACACTCAACCTCCTCAGACATGGCTTGAGGTGGGAGATGTCATCTTGTCCACCTCTCATTTTTGTGACATTCTTCATTATGGTTTCAAGGATACTAAAGTACTACCATGGCTTCTGAGGATATATATTGACACAGGCAATAGCCTGATTGTTGGTAGGCATAAATAAAAAAATCCTGGTTTTAAGACAAATTCAAATATTGGAAAAGCAACTCTTACTGGTCCTTTTCCAAGTGGTGCTATGGAATTTATACATCCAGTCACCATTAGTGGTAGCATAATCGTTTTTCTGTTCTGCATACACAGGCTTCCCCTCCCTTCCACACGACTACCTGCATTTTTTCACATACCTCAATCTCAACATCACATTTTCAGGAAAAGCTTCTAGGTCTTGATAGGACAAAGTACCTATAAAAGTTACATATTTGAAAGGCATAAGTATTCCTTCTTTTTGCGTCAAGAGCTTCCCTACAGGTTCATTCATCATGCAGATGATTCACGGCAACATGTCCCCCTGAGAGATGAGGGGTTCTTGGTTGAAGAAAAGACTGAAGGACAATGAAACAGAGGTATCATCAAACTGAGATGTCCCAGTAATATCATAAAACTCCAAGTAACAGCCCATAATGCCCAAAAGGGAGGCAGGGAAGTCACTTAAGCAGTGACAGAATCCACTCTGAATTATCATAGTACCTTGCACCATTTTTGTCTCAAGATGACAAGTCTTCTAGGTCTTTCAGCTGAGTCTTCCTGAATAGTCATGTTCTCCAGTTATTTAAAAACCACCTTTACATGCAGTTCTATTAAAATATTATCACAATCTTTCTGTTCATCTTTCAGCTCAGTTACAATTGAGCCTTGGGAAAATGCACTGGCAAGAGACATGCCCACTGCTCAGTGTGTTGGTCTCCTGTATGAACAGATCCCTGATCACTGGGACTGAAGGCTCAGCCCATGGAGGTGCTGTGCATCTCTATTGGCACAAAGTGGCCCTAAACATGCAAAAAAAGGTGGCGTGATTGCTGTTCTAACTTCTCAGAGCATCAGCACATTTGTGTGGGGATTGCATTTCACAGGAGAGAGCAGGCTGTTAGCTTGTTGGAAAGAACTTTCTGGCTGAAGGAGGAGACACCTGCCACTGTCAACCTGGATTGCAAGAAACAGCAGAAGGGTGGCATGAACTCCAAATGTTGAGACAAGGTCAAGTGAAACTTCTTGCATATCAAGAGAGGTACTGTTGCAGTGAGCCCTCAAAAGAAGAATCCCTGGAAAAAGAGACTGAAAAATAGGGTTTGGGTTTCAGCAGAGACTCAAATTGCCATAAGGAGAGGAGAGGAGGAGAGGCGAGGAGAGGAGAGGAGAGGACAGGACAGGACAGGACAGGAGAGAAGCTTCACAGCTCTTGATATATTGAAGTGCTTTCTTTGACCCAGATTACCTGTTCCATGGGCAATATATGAATTTGAGTCTCTATGGGAACTTCATGGTGTCTGCATCTATCTGTAATGGACAGAGCTTCAAGAGATGATGATTTATTTCATATGAATAAGGAATCTGTATGTCCTGTGGTTATCTGGTTATGGACCACAACAGAACTGAACTCTCTCTCTGATATCATAGGCTTATCTCTGAACTGCTGTCTTAGCTGGAGAAAAGATCCTCTTGGGAGAAAATACTAATTATCTAATGTACTGGTTGAGTAAATTCTTCTAATGACTAAGAGAAATGTAAGATACAAAAATAAATAAATAAATAAGTTTTTAAATTTGCATGCTTGTCTTCGACATTATCTTGGTGACATATTAGGTGCCTGCCTGAGGCTGCAAGGATATATCCTGTCCCTTCAGTATTATTTCTGATACTCCTTAGACAATTTGCAGACAGGCAATGCCTCAAGAGGTCTGCCAAGTCTTCAAATTCACTTGCTATCAGTGTCTCCATCTCTCCATTTATATTGCACAGAATTCAAATACCATTGTAATGATCTAGTTTGCTTAAATTATGTATCTCCTTCTCCCACTAACAGAAAGAGCATGTGTCCCTTGATCCAGACTGGGAAGTAGTGGTGCAGGATTTTATGTATTTGTCTAGTGGCTATGGCACTTATTCAAGAAGATAAAGACTGAAGTTCAAGGTTTTTTTCCCATCATGGACCTAGATGGGAACAATCTCTGCTTTGGTTCTGCATCTGGATTGCTCTGCATCCGGGAAGGTAGGAGTTATGGAATCAGACACCAGACACACAAGGCTAAGCTTAGCCCTGCATGACAAATGGCAAAGCCCTTTCAGGTGGGAAGACACAGCAAGGAGTTTCCCGATAACTCTTTAAACTGGATATACATTTTGTATCAAACTTCACTGATGAGGCCACATAGGTGAAAAAGGATCCCAGATCTATTCTTTCCTCCCCTTTCTATACTCTGACATCCTTTTTTTTCTGCAGCTATCATAACCTCTGGTAGTGCTGAGATTACAAGTGGGTATCCTTATGTACTAAATAAAAGGCAGATTCCTCTTCACAGGCTGTGCCAGACAATTTGTCCTATAAAATTTTTTCCTGAGTCTATTATTCAGTTGCTTAAAGCTACTATATGAACTATCTGCTAGGAGGTTACTGAAAAATGGGCGCTAGACTGCAAACAAGTATTGAATAAAGCTGAGCTATTTTACATAGCTCAGCAATAATTTCCATATGATTTCTTATCTCTGCAACTTTCTGCACAGCTTGTTTAATAAATTTTTTTCCCACTGCATTTTCCTGATTAGAATTTGCTGTGACTCTACTGACAAAGTTTGTTTGCAGCATAAAACAGTGAGATTAACAGCACACATCAGTTTCAACAAACACACTTTGAAATTATTTGGGTTTTGTGCTTCTAGAAAAAACAGATTTCAAAAGTTGAAGAGTCTGGGTCCAGTGTTTCATCTGAGCCAAATTCCTTCAGGCACCTGTCTTGGAGCACTGGATCCCACCCATTCTGGGAGACAGAGCACTGACAGAGGTCCCTAGACATCAAATGTGAACAAAGATGGTTTCTACCATCAAGAAATCTGTACAGTTACTCCAAGTGTTCATACAATTTTACCAGCTGATACAGTAGTGCTTGACTGTTGGCAGGAATGTAGCCAAAATTTAATGACCCTTCTACTCTGCTGCCAAGGCTGAGCCCCTCAGAGTGCAATAGTCATTGCTGCACACAGGGGTATAATCATCACAGGCATCCTACAAGCAACATTGTTTTCTGTTTACATGAAATGCTTTCAAGATTGAAAGAATGTGAGTAGGGCCAATAACATGAAGGACAGATGGCCTATAGCTAATTTGTCATAATAATAATCTGATAATATATAATCTGGGTAATCCAATAAAGAAATCATCTCATACTAGAGATTAATAATCTCTAAAAATCAATTATTTTTTCCAGAAAATTCATCTAATTAGGGACCTTCTGGGACATAGCATTTGGGATTTCAAGGAATTTGGACCTTATAACTGGATAGCCCCTAAAACTGCAGAGTATCTTCTCTCTTGATTTCCAGTTACCTTTCTTCCTCAGAGGTAGTCATAGTCACACTGATGTATTTTAGAGTCTTGTATTTCAGGTAAATGGCACACCTGCTGTGCTGTGATCCACAGGTCTTTAAGGACAGGAGAAGAGGACAAAAATAGGAGTGGATTTGCACTTTATGAGAAGAGATTCAAATCACACTCTGCTATCAACTAGACAATGAGTGAGCCAAAAGCTTAAGGCTAAGATCAGAGAGAAGACCAACACAGACAGCTGCTATGGACCATCCCCTAGAGAAAAGCTGGTAGGCAAGACATCTTTAACCAGTCTGAAGAAACATCAGGATCATGGTCACTGGTTCTCACAAGGACTTTCATCTTCCCTGATGTATCTTGGAATGGCAACTTGCAACACTTCAAGCAACTCAAGAGGTTTCTGGAGTGCTTTGAGGTCAAAAATCAATTTTTTGAAGCAGATGCTGGACTGGCCAGATAGGGAAAGTGCTCATCTGGATATTCTACTCATAAATAATGGTTGCATTGATAAGTAGAGCCTGTGGCTTCATTGACTGCAGTAACTGTGAAATGGAGGATATAGGGTCTGAGAAAAGAGCAGAAGAAGGAAAGTAGCAGAATAAAGACTTAGATTCTATGACATTGAAAGATATTCTAAAGAATAAGATTTCCAGAGAGAAGGCTTCAAGAAATGAGTAGATGAGAACTCATTGCAGACTACCCTGAAGAGCAAAAGTATCAAGAGGTTAACTAATATTGAGGAGCAACATCCTCAGTGATGTTTGGGCTATCCTAAAAAAGCCAAGAAATCTCCGCCAAAAAAAGGCATGCATGAAAAAGAATATATTCTGGCTGAGTTAGAATGGAAAAAAGAATACCCAAAAAATGGATAAGCTACCAAGGAGGAATAAGAGCCATTGCTCAAACAGGCAGTGCAGGAGTTAGGAAAGCTAAGGCTGGATAAGAAGATATGGATGTGAAAGGTTTTACATGTGAACAGCAGAAAGAAGACAACTGAAAACATGACTTTACTGCTGAGTGGGGTAGGGTATGAAAAGGGATGCGACAAAGGCTGAGCTAATCCATTCTTTCGTCTTTACTGGAAAGGTCGGCTCTCAAGATTTCTGTATCTTCCTGTTTAGTGACAAAATTTGGTGAAAGAAGTTGGTGTAGGGACAACCAAGCTGAGGTCCACTTACACCCTCTGGGCACACAGAAATCCATGGAACAAGGCAGTGTCTTGAGGATTCCAAGGAAGCTAGCTGATGTTACTGTAAGAGTGCTATCAACTCTGAAAGGTGGCAGTCTGAGGCAGCTCCTAGTCTCTGAGGACGGAAGCAATATTAGTCCATGTTCAAGAAGAATTAGAAGGAGGCTCAAGAAGACCACAGTCCAGTCTGTGTCATCCCATCTCCAGGAAGGCTATGCAAGAAACCCTCCTGGGAGACACTTCCAAGCACATGTGTTTGCAAACAGCCAATACAAATTTGCTACAAACTAAATACAAACAGCCAATACAAATTTGAACAAACTAACTGCTCTCTATGACAGTTCCTGTGGATAAGCAGAGCGCAGTGGTTTTTTTTCTATCACTTTATCACATTTTTTTCCTGTAGAGGCTTTGTAGCTTAGTTGTAGGGGTGCAGATGGATGAGGGGTTAAAAACTGAATGGGCCTTTAGACTCAAAGCTAGTGAACAAAAAGAAAAGCCCAAGTGAGCAGTCTATAGGAATGATACAGGTGAGGTTGTGGTGCAGACTGATGTGATTAATTTCCATCAGTCACACGGACAATGGACTACATAAACTGAAATTAAATGCTACCAAGACACCAAACAGGAGAAGAGCAGAGCTGCTGCTCAAAGGGACTTTGGCACATAAGGTCCAACAGAGTAACATGAGGCAAAAGCACAGGCTTTACCTCGTGCCAGCTCATGAGTTGACAGCCTAGAGACTGCATCTGTAGAAGTGGAACTGGATGTCCGGATGCAACAGGAACAAAGATAGTGCTGTAGCCTTGCAGCTGATGCAAGTTTACTGCATTGGCAAGAGTGTGGCCAGCAGATCATTCAAAGTGATCATTACCCTTCTGTGTGGCATAATGGTGCCCTATCTGCATGACTGTATCAGCTTTTGGAGACGCCAGTGATAGGAGTCTTAACAAACTAAGAGTGCAGAGGAGGACTGAAAGGGTTAAGGGGCAGGAGGAAGCAAAAGGCTGAGAGTACTAGGTTTCTTCAGCCTGAGTGGTGGATCTTGTAGCTGTTGTCTGCTACAGAACAAGAGGGTTACAGAGAAGATGAAGCCACAGGTGCATTGCAAAATGACACTAGACAGATGCCCAGTTGCAGCAAGAGAAATTCCAGTTGGATAAATGAGGTAGGGGGGAAGAAACTAACAGGCTGCTCAGGTGTATTGTAGAATCTTCTTTCTTCAAGATTTTCATGTACAACTGGAGAAACTGAGCAACCTGTTCAGACTTTGAAAATGGCCCAGATGTGAGCAGAAGGTAGGACTAGATACCCTTCAGAGGTGCTGTCCAACCTGAATGATTCTGAAATTCCAGACTATCCAATACAGTTTGTGTATTGTATGCTTGGATGGCTTAACTATGCAAAAGCATAAATGGCTATTTTATTCTGGCCTATTGCTGAGTGCTTATACTTTTAGGGTGTTTACAATTTATCTAGAGTGGCACAGAAGTATTTGTTTTTATGCAATAATAAAATCAATCTACTTCATTTATGTAAACAAATTCAAACAAGGTGGAGCACAGGAAAGTTATTTTTACTGTGAAACAACTTTGGTACTGGACTTTCCCCTGCCAGCGAGGCTTAAATCCCTTGACATTTAGCTCAGTTTCCTCTTTGCTTTACACCTGTGCAACATCTCACTGAAGTCACAGAACTATCATAAGAATGAACATGTCAGTTTCTTAATTACACCCATGGAGCAATGACATCTTGACAGCTTCTTTCTTTCTTTGTCACTGAACTTATCTTGAGATCACCTCAAGGTTACCAGTACAGTAGCAGTGGCTGAACAGGGAAAAGCCCTGCACTATTCAGGTCTCCAGAGTTCAAAGGGTGTTAGCTGAATTGGTGACTCTTAAATTGGTGACTTCTAAATCCATTTAGGTTTCAAGGTCCTGGGTTGTTTAGTAAATTTACTATTTCTTCAGATGACTGAGTCACCTGTGCTGATATACTCAGTGTGACTGGCCATAAAGGTCCATTCATGAAGACACACGTGGTATTCTTTGGTCTTTTTTGCTCACCTAGCCCTGACTAGTGCTTGTATAATTGCCAATATAAGTTGTTCATCATTCAATTACCATTTGGGCCAGGGGTAGTTATTTGGGTATTTTTGGTAGTTGTATTTCTTAGGCTGGGGCTCCATTACTGCTTCTAAATGAAAATGAGGTTTGCACAGTAGATCTGTACTGTCATTTGAATATTCTTTTCCTAAATTTTCAGCAGCTACAGCTTTTTCTTACAGTTGTTGTAAGACATAAAAGCCCAAGTAGGTGGGTGTAATAATGCAAACAAAACAAAATCACTAAGAGCTGCAAAACTGAAATTCAGCAAAAGAGACAAAACCACGATGTGCCCATATGGAAACTCTACAATATTGAAAATGTTTGTTTCTTTAATTCTGAGAGGGAAAAGACAAAGATTTTTTTTCAAACCTTGATGAAAATGTAAAATTAGCAGCAAAGTCAATCTACATGCACTTTAGACAAAAAGAGCCCTTTCTGAAAATATTAGCATTGAAAAACATAATGTTTGTGGAAAATTTAGCAAATAACATCAAGTTACTTAAATATACTGCTTTATAAATATACTGTTTTTATAAATAAAACATAAAACCCAAGGAATTGATTGAACCAATGCTATACATCCAAATGTATCTCTTAAATTAGTTTGATTATCATAACACCCTATAAGAGACTGTAAAAGCCTACCAGCATAGGCAGATTCTCTGGCATTCTTTAAAAGTGGAGCTCTTTCACCCACAAATTTAATTGACCTTCTTGCCCCCTGCCTTTCAGAAACAACAGCCACAAATGCCATCTGTATTAGCAATATAATGCACTGAATGACAGTTTTGATCCTTTATCTGAGTTATTAGAACAAAGAATAAGTGGTTATTAAAATTATGACTGACTTTAGGGGTCAGTAATACTTGACATTTATGTGAGACTTTTTTTAAAGAGCAGAAATAAACTCCGTAGGCAAATGTCAAATACAAGCTCACCCTCCACTGGTCATGGCTAATAACCTGCCCATCACACCAGAGGACAAAAGGTGGCTGTACAATAGAGCAGCCAGTAACTAGAGATTTCCCAGGAAGCTTCACACAGCAGTGCTAGGCAGACTTGTGAGAAAGAGAGCTGATGTTACATTCCAGTACACATTAACAAGCTGTTGGGCCTAAAGTGCTGAATCCTGACTCCATTTGACAAACACATCTCCTGTTGAATTCAGCACAAGCTCAGCAGGGGTCAGTCTGTGGCTCAGACTGGAGGGATAGTCAGCAGGACAGCTATTTAAAAGTGATCACACTTAACCACTTTGCTGTGGTCTTCCTCTTTAGCCTTCATAATTTTGGAGTTCACAAGGTCATTTCACTAATTAGAGCACCAATCCATTTATCCACAAAACATTTGTAGACTGAGATGCCCTTTTGGATACAAGGATTATGGTTACAATTGCAATAGATTTGATGACTGCAAGAAAGTTAAGGGACAGGAAGCAGGGAGAAGAAATCAAGTAGTGGTGAAGATCTGTGTTTGTTTCTTCATTCACTTACACTAAACTGTTTCTATTACACAATATTTTTTTTTTTAATTCCAAATATTTCCATTTTGCAGTCTGCTTTTCTTCAGCCATAATTCTCTAAGGACTTAAGCATAGTAACACATGTGTAAGGAGGTGTAACACCCCCTGTCAGCTGGTATAGAGTCTAATTTTCTAGCTGTACTGATTGATCCAATAAAGGATTCTACCTCTATCTACAAACTTTATCACAAGAAATTTACCAATGAGGATTAGATTTTTTCTAACCTTCAGACTAAAATCCCACACATGATTTCTCAGCAGGAGAGGTAAACAATAGACTTGGCTTCTCGTCTTTTCATTTTGCTTCTGGGCTAAGGCATGCTACTGATTGCTTTAGTTTTATCCTAGGGTCACCCTTTGTGTTTTACCAAGGATGCCCTAGGATATCCAGCTCCCCCTGGAAAAGTTTGGCAGATCAGCCTCTCCTCTCTGCAACACTTCAGCTTGGACAAAAAGTACATTCCAAATCACATTTATCACAGTTCTGCCCCAGACTTGTGCCAGAGTAAATAAGTAACATACATCTGCCACAATCAAAGATAAAAACAATAGTATGTTCAGGAAGCCAACAATAAAAATAAGAAACGTCTTGAGAGAATTCAAATAGGAGCTAAAAAGATGAGTACTGACAGTGCCCAGAGCCTCCATGGTACTGGGGCAGTTGCCTGCTACAGTCGAGGTGATAAAGCTCTCTTCTCTAGCCTGAAAGAGACTTGAAGGCCTCAAAATCAACTACAAACAGAATCAGAAAATATGGTGTATGGAAAGAATCATTTTATTAATCTCCACAAAATAAAACTCTTGGATAAGCCACTGAAAACAGGATCATGCAGTACTTAGTGGCTAGGAGGAAAGTATTTGGTTTGCCCATACTAAAAAAACAAACAAATATCTAACTCTATCAGCTACACCATGACAGACTGGTTTCATTTCTGCTTCCAGCCACCAGCAGCCAGCAGTGCAAAGCTCCTCTCTTGATGGCCTCTGTCCTTTTTCCATTGTTGTTCCCTCAGGTTCAGATAACTGTCTATTTTTGGAGGAGCTGGTCTCCAGACCAAGAACTAAAAGCCTTTGTAAAGGGCAGCTGGTGATATGTTGTAGGCTTCTAATACAAGACCTTTGTTCAAGCAACAAAACATTTAACTCCTTCTTGCCTCATGTGCATGGCTGTGTATTGAAGAATTCCTAAATTTAAATAAAAAATTAAAGCATAATCATTACTTTAAGAGTAACTAATACACTCTATTCCTGTATCACAAAAGTATGTTTTCCAGGTGGTGAGGTTTTTTCAGCTAATTTAGTGTTCTATTAAGAGTATTCAAAGGAAGGATTAACATGATAGTGAGAATGGGGAAATATCAGATTTAACACCGAAAGTTTTAAATGCAAAGACTTATAGTCTAAAGTTTTAAATAATTGTTCAGATTTATAAGAGACTATTCAAAGCTGTAATTGAAAACTTTTGGAAATATTCATTATATGACCCATAACAATAATGGTAAGACTTGTAAAAGTTATTAGAGTTGTCAGCTTAGCACATAAAAGTCAAGAAAATGTCACAAATATATCTCTTCTGTATATAACACTATTGGCAAATTGAATTTAGGAATTTATAGGAATGCACTAGGAATTTGATGATTTGTTTTACCTATCTCTAGAAATGTCATTCATGTAAGTGTCAGCAGCTACTAAAATGGAAATTATTAAAGAGAGAAAAAGCTGCAGAACAGCTCAAACTGTCACCTCCCTGTATCTCTCTTTCAGACCTTCAGTTTGGAAGGTCTGGCTTTCATCCTGCCTTTCCTCATTGCTTTATACAAGGCTATGTTCAAACTGGGAAAATTAGAAATCATCTCTAAGTCAAACAGCGTCTGAAACCTGTCTACAAATAGATTCTCATTCTCCAACCTAAATTTCATGGCCCACAGAATAACAGTATCATCCTTGCACAAGTGATCAAAAGTTAGGAGGAGTTCATCCAGGAATGGATGGTGGTAAACTACATCAGTGGCCATAATGTAGTCAAAGTGACAGGAAGACCTAGGAAAGTTCTTTTCCAGATCAATTCCCCAAGACAACTCCTTAACACAAGGCTGGTGCTTGCATTTCTGCTTTGTATTTTGGAGAACATTGTGCTGAAGGTTTCCCAGTAGTTCTGGCAAATCTGTGGCAGTCACAAAGGCACCTGTGACAGAGAAAACAAATATAATATTTGAATATACATCAGGACTTGAGTAAAAGCCCATTGACAAAAGCCACTGCACAAAGAACTGGTTTTATCAGGTAACTCTCACTGAAGGCAATAAAAAAAATTCAGAAATTCCCAATAGCTTTTAGACATTGCGATTAAAATAAATACTTGCTTCCTCATAGTTCTACTCTACAGATTGCCATCACAATGCAGTTGGTGGGGAGAAATCTGATATTTGCTGTATCTTGATATCACACTGGTTAAAAATACAGTGGCTGACTAGGGATTGATGAATACCAATTACTGAATCCAAGAAGTCAGCATGAGATTTCAGCATTATCTCAGGTTCTTCCCTTCTCACACAGGAAGCATTTTTCTCAGACTACCAAAAGCTAAAGTTCTGTTAAAATGCAGAACCCACTGACCTGGATTAATCTTGAAGATGAATGGGGTGCCATGAGAGAAAACACAACAATGCCTGTAGCAGAAAGATCAAGTTGCTGAAGGAAAATACTGAAACACAAATAGATAGAAGGTGACCTGGCATCCAAGAGCTGTTTGTTCAAAGAAAGGGGATGCACTGGTCATACCTACATCTGGCTCAATCTATTTGCCACTGACATCCTGTGAAGCCACTAATTTCTTATTTTGAACCCCAGTTTAACACAATTAATGAAAACATACCTACTGGGACCTCCTTTATAGTATCTATACACTCTCAGAGAAAAAAAAAAACAACCACCAAAATATGTTTCCAAACAAGCTTTTTAGAATTTACTGTTTCTTGCTCTTGCAAGCTTTAAAACAAGTCTCTTAGAAGAACCAAGCCACATTCTTTGTCCTCACTGTTCATCTAAGAGGTATTTCCAAGAGCACAAGAAACATACTCACCCAGCAAACTGGCTACTATGGAGACCAAGCCAGTTCCAGCTCCAATTTCAATCACATTTTTGTCAACCAAATTGCATTGCTTAGAATTAGTTTCCAAAAAATAACACAGAACAAGAGCCTGTAGGGGAGGAAATCCATGAACATACGGAAAAAAAAATTAAATCAATCACTTTACTAAATATGAATTGTCATTTAAAAGCATGCAAAAAAATTGTTGTCTGTTCAAATGAGCAATATTAATTCAAGCACTATCCCTAAAGGACCACAGCTCACTATGATCTTTGGGCTCTATAGGTCACAAAATAAATGCTACAACCTGCTTCCATATAGGTCTGTGAATTATTACAGCCAGAAGGAATAACTGCAATTAGATGATCTGCCACAATCCATGACATGAGTTGTAAAATGCCTGTCACCAATTCCTGCTTATAACTGGACTTACTTCTGGTTGAGATAAAATGTGTCTTTCACAAAAATATCTTGATATAAAGACTGCTTGTGAGAGAAAACCCCAACCCTTGTTAAGTTCTTCCAATAATTAATTATTTTTAGTGTTCAAAAGGGACAAATAGATTTACCCCCTTTTCTTCTGGTTCAATTTGTTTGCAGTGTCTATTTGCTTACCTTGTCAAGCTTAGCAAATTTTCATAGTAAATATAGCCACAAAGATCATCTACAATAGCTTCTTTACACATGTATATATAAACTGATGAAGAATCAGTTAATCTTAAAGTGATTAAGAATCTTCTTCAGCTTTTCTGCCCTCTCACACTAACCAGTGACTTTTAGTTCACTGGTGAAAAAGAAATTGCTAATTTTATTTCTCTCATAAAGATAGTTTCCATATTTTCTTTCATATTTTTCTCAGACTTTGATAGTTATATAGTCTCCATTGACAAATAGGATGATTGCCACATCCGCTCACAATACAAATTGGAAAGGCAATTATTAGCAGCTTGTTCTGGCTCAGCAAAATTAGTATTGCTTTTAACTAGTTAAGAATGATAAGAAAGGAACAGGAGGACTGCTGACCCAATGTTAACATGCTAGAAATTCTAACAAAGGTTTTGTTTTCTGTGCTCTTAATTCAAAGCACAGAAGAGAAGGTAATGAGAACTTATATATATCACATAATCAGCTGCACTTTGGTATAGAACTCAGTCTGTGAGAACCAAGAAAAATTAAAAGGTTCCTAAAGACTGGGTCTTATATTTAACATTATATTGACATTATATTTGACCTGATATTAGGATTTTCTCCTAGTTACATTAATTCCTCTAATTCCTTCCCTCAGGATTTCGCCATATTCTGTTGTAGAAACCGGCTGGCATAATCAAATCTCTGAGGATTAAATCAGGGAAACTTTGAAATCTGTATTCCTTTCCATGAAAAATGCAGAATCTTTACTTCCCTTAAAGTTTCTGCACTCTTGACAAATTTGGCTGACATTTTGCAGAAGATTTCAAGTACAGCTAGATGGAAGTGGAAGGGAGAACATTAAGATACAGATCAAAGGGTTGTCTTCCTTCCACAACAAAACTGGCTGAGCCCTTCCAGATTAAAAAAAAAAAAAATCATTGAAGTCCATGATTTTGTGTGAATAATTGGTAGTCAGCCAAACTTTCCATCAAGACATGCACTGAGGTCACTAATGATGACTGGTCCAGGTCCCCTAAAACCAAGAATATAATTTGGACTCCAAAACAGAAGAGTAGGACAACTATGTTCAGCTGAACTATCACCATACTTCTAAAAAACAGTATGATCCTAGGAGGCTGAGATAGTTGTGAAAGAAATGGAGCATCCTGGGTCTCTCCTATAGGGACACAAATTTCATCATGCATTGTGGCAGCTCCCTGGAGATTTCTTTCAGTCTTAATTATTTCAAAACAGTAAGTTTGCTGCATTGTACAGATTCAAAACTTGAGGAAGACTCCTTGTACAGTGAATGTGTTGATGGCTCTTATATCAAGAGCCAAAGACAATGGTTTTCTCCAACTAGATTTCTAGCTGTTTAAGAAACTGAAAACTCCAGCTGAACATTTTCCCATGTCTGTGTATTAACAAGGTAAATTTGTTTCTTACACGAGTAGGCTGAATAGCTTCTATGAGTGCTAATACCTTGTGAGCTCATATCACAGTTGTTTCCACGACCTGCATCTGCCTGCTACACAGCCATCTGTATTTATAAAATGTACAGAAATGCAATCATCATAAAACTGACATATTTCTTTCAAAATATGCTTGTAATTGGCTAATAGGATTAAAAGTTACTGGCATGCAAGGAGGGGACACAAGTTCATACACCTAGTGTGACTGGGCCACGCACAAGAAATACCAAGTAAGCTGTGAGAAACATGAATCCTCACAAAACCAGGTTAAACTCAGGTTTGGGATTTACAGAACAGAGACAGAGAAGCACAGAATTATTTACTTGGGTTTATAACATATAAAAAAGTATATTTATTATACAAAATAAATTTTAAAATGCTAGACAGCTCCAAAAATTAAAAATAACAGTACTATAAAAAAAATTGTACCGATGGCCAGACGACTGCCCCGTAACAATCAGTGGCTTCTGTAATTCTTATCTCATGGCCGGCAAAGTGAAAGCCTTCCCAGGCCTTATAAGCTATAACATCAGGAAAAAAACGCCTTCCCATGATTTCTGCAACTATCTCTTCATCTTCTTTTTCCCCTGGAAGCAAAAGTATAAAAGGTCAAAGAGGCTGAGTGGACTGATTTAATTTTCAATTCATATTGAAAAGCTGATTTGGAAGCAAGAATATAAATTACATCTTTGAATAAAATACATTTCACCATTAATTGTTAGCATGGTACACAGCAATTCTCCTGAATTCTAATTGAAATTTCCAGTGTGTAACTAAATAACTTCTTTCTTATTTTGCTGAAGCAGCCAAGTTCAGAAAAAGTAAAGAAGGGGAATGTCAGCATACACTGCTTTCTGTTTCAGTAACCCAAAGGGAATTTTTAAACTTCTTCAAAAATAGCTGCCCTACTATAGACACTCACAGTCTTATGCACCTGGATTTTTCATTATTCTCCATATCCTTTTACTGTTGTACTGTTTTATGGTTCTTTCTGACAGTAAACAAAAGGATCCAGAATATCATTTATAAGTCTGACACAAAACTTGTGAAACAGATCCTAGCAACACAAATTATGACAGGCAGGAGTGAAAGCACTCCTGTTGTCAGGAAAGCTTATCCACCCACCCCAACGGAGCCCTGTCAGAGGGATTCTTTCCAGTTGGCTTGATATCCTGAATGCCATCCCTGTTGCTAAGCAAAGAATATTTATGATAACTAACAAAATCCTGGATAACTCTTCTAACAGAAGACGATTCATTTCTTTTAAGCAGCATACCAAGCTACTTTCAGTTTTGCCATCATCACACAAAACCACACCACAATGTCAAAAAAAAATGTAAGTGAAGCTGTCTAGAGCATTTTCTTAGCAAAGTCTAGATTCATTCAAGTTTTTACAGGAATTTTGCTTTCATTGCCAACTATGATCTGCTGGCAAACCAGTGAAAGAAAAACATGTTTACGAGCTACGCCTTCTAGAAAGCATGCTAGACACTTAGATAACTTGGTTACTGCCTTGTCCAAAGCAGAGTTTCTGTATCAAGCAGGTTTTCCCACCAAAATCACAAATATTAATTCTGGGATCTGCTGGCTATTGAAAATGAAACCATTTATGCTTTTGTCAACATAAACCACTTTGCTCTACTGAAGATTCTTCACATTTTCTTTCCCTTCGAATCATGGGACATAGTGACCCCAAGTATTGTCATTTATTTTGCCATATGCCTCAGTATTTTTTATTGTGATAATTTATGGACAAAGTCTTCCTTCCTTCCTTGTGATACAAGCCCAAGTAACAAAAGCAGGGGTGAACAAAGAAAAAGATTATACCAAACAAAAAGACATTAGGAAGCTGCTCAGGCTCATTGGGCAGTACTTTAAGCTTGTTACTCAAATTTCAACATCACAGGAAACTAGAGAATAGCAGCAAAGAAGGAAAAAACCTAAAATATTTGATTTTGATATGTTGGCACTAAGACACAAAAACCCAACAAAAACTGACTAACCAACCACAGTACTTGTCGAATTTATTGCAGGGGAGGAGAACCCTAATCATAGGATACAGCAAACTTAAAAATAATACCATGCATATACTTCTGGAAAATTAAAATTTTCATAAATTTTATAAATGTAACTAAAATAAAATGCTCAACATTGAAACTATGGTATTTTAAGATGTTGGAAAACAAGCAGTATGTGTCAGCCTCTTCAAGCCTCTAATGTTAAGCTAGGAGAAAACACATGCATCACTGTGCCTGTAATCAGGGAGCTCTTGACAAACATGAGCTAAGTGCCAGGGAAATGCTGCTTCAGGGCAAAATTAATCTTTCTCTTATGAAAGAAATAATAAAAAGCTGTCTTATTACACATATCATAAGTGCATTTAATAGATCATCCTGTTTCCAAGCACACCAGATATATCCTGCTTTTAATCTTCTCCGATTGCTTAGAGCAGTCTGATCTTGTTCTGTGATCATTACTAGCTGTGGAAGTAAAAGCTATTCTTGCTATTACCTTTCAATTACAACCATTTTTCTTGATTCCTCCTCCTTTGACATCTGTTTTGGATCCAATTTTGTGGAGAAACTGGTAACTTATTAGGTCTTAACTTATAAAGCTCCTGTGAGAAGATCTATAAAACTTTAGCAGTATTACTGCTGCCCCTCTAGCACTCAATAAACATTTCCCACCTATTCCCTACAGGATCAGCAAACTTTCTACTTCAGGTTTGCATAGCACCTACACTAACAGAGTTTGTAAGCCACTGCTCTCTTCCTGAGAGCGGTCTGTACCCCTAAAAGAAGAATACCAAATCTGCTGATCAATAACACCACTTGAATTTTTTGCCCATCTTATCCTTTTGGTAATCTTCCAGGTGGCTAATCTAGAGAAGCTTACACTCTTTTTTGGGTTTTTTTTCCAATTTCCCTTTAAGAAAACACTACTATTGTGAAGAATAAAAAAAAAAATCTGTTTCATCAGAGTTATCATATGTTAGACAAGGCCCAAAGGAGAAACTTTATCAGAACCAGGATACTAATGATCCTAACAGAGTGCTGACAAAATCAGGAGTACATAGTTTTAGTCAGATTCACTTATTTCATACAGTTTTCCCTTTGAACAACAAAAAACACTCCTCTGTTTGCTACTTTTTATCTTTCAGAACAACTTCTTGTGGGAGTGTACAGAAGAAAATAAGTTAATTTTTCTGTAACTGCCCTTAAAGCAGCAAGAACAGAAAAATAAAGAACTAGTGGGAAATCTTTCAAGTGACCCAAAAATTGTTGTAAGAGTAAGCAAAATCCAAGTGAGATTTTTAGGTCTTTTAATACTTGAAAACATTAAAAAAATCCAGCTGGTACTTTGATCAAACTAGTTCCTTGATAACAGGTGTAAAAAGAGAAAGGGGGTTATTCTCCTGGAAGTGTTTACCTCTGTGTTAGTGAATATTGTCTTGTTCAGGAAAAAAGTCCTGAAATTATGAGTCAATGAATGGACTCCAATGACATTTTAAGACAAAAAGAGATAACTCATCAGTAGAATAGGGTAGGATAAGAGAAAAGGAGGCTTGACTGACCTGGCTATAAATTCTTGTAAGAATGGAAGTGCATAAGACTTTTCTAGCAATACTACTGGAGCACAGATACTGAACCATTAGAACTTAAGAGTCTGCCTGCATTGGCTCCTCCCTGCTTCACAGAGCCAGAAGAAGACAAACACACACAGGTTGTTTGACCAGATAGGTTTGCCCTTACCCCTCTTCCATGACGTGGAGAAGCATGGAAGTGGTACACACACAGAGCTATTTTCTTCTGCCTATTCATCTATTTGCATGAGTAAACACAGAAATCACTGGAGTTTCTAGTGCCAGAACCTTATTTACAGTAAGATGAGGCAGTTTGATCCTGTCAAGGTACCATATAGAAATTGAGATAATTTTTCTTAGTGAAACAGAGCAAACTCCTTTGTCTTGAAATTGTGTACAAAAAGTTACCATCTATAGATTCCCCAAATTCTTCAAGAATATCTTTAAGTTTCTTAAGACTTTTTGCCTAATAGGTTAATTATTTAGTGTTCTTTGGAATATTTTAGATAAAGC